>NW_023640097.1:0-11588 GCF_015228065.2 Penaeus monodon
TTGCGGCTGGGGGTCCTTTTTTGTAAAAACACAGAAGTGGTTTTGTTTTCTGTAAAGGGTTTTTTCCTTACAAAAAAAATATATATTTTTTTTATTTTTCGTTTGTGAAAGTAGCATAAATTTAAAAATGTTTTTTTCCCCAAAGCTCTTGGGGATAGGCGGGACTTCCACATTCGTATTGAGGAATATTTTAAAAAGGAAGGGTCCCTCACCTTAAACCTATTTGGGAAAAGGGGTTGACAAAAGGGAACCCCCTCAGCAAATTGGATACAGACTCACCGTGCAGGTTGACCCTACAACCCCCTCAAAAACCTCTTATGGTATTGCATACACCATCGTTGGGGTTTCTAGGGAAATTCAAAATTGATAAATATTTTTTTAAACTGTGTTTTAAAAAAAAAAATCTGCAAATTGATAGTTTTCCAAATAGAAAAATGCCTCATTATCATGGTTATAAATAAATTTAAATACAGATTTATCAGCTTTAAATTTGGAAAAAACAAAATTTTATTCATTAAAGATAAAAAGGCTTGTTATTTTTTGGGAAATTTTTTTAAATCACCCGTAAAATTTCTTCTGAAAAATGCAAATCTGGTTCAAATAGATCCCTACATTTTTCAAACCCATTCTGTCTATTGTAACTTTTTTGAAATTTTTTTACAGGCTCAGAGTTTGGGCTAAACGTGTTTATTCGTAGGGGCCACCTGCCCAATTGGAGATTTTTATTTCATACTTTTTATTTAAGGAAAAGTTTTGGGCTTTCTGCTAAAGCAAAAATGGTTTCCCAACTAAAATGATCCCTAAAATGTAAGTAAAAACATGTTTTGTTTTTAAGGGGTGAAATTTAAATTTTTAGAGCCCTTATCAAAGACATTTGCTGTTTTTTTATGGGCCCGGAAATAATTTCATTTCCTAACAGCTTTGGGGTTAAAATAAAAACCTAACATTTTTTTGGGCCGGTCAACTTTTTGGATCTCCAGCATGCTTCATGTACCCATCCTTCAACCAAATCTAAGACTGAGCACTGTTGATCACTGGGGGATACTCAACGGGGGTTTTTTTAAACCTCCATCCCACAGTATAAAACCGGGCCATATATTTCGATTTGCAAAGTGAAACTAAAACCATGTTAAATAAAAAGGGGATGATTTGATCTCAGAATTCAGGTCAATGCTTAAAACTGTTTTTGGGTTTGGGTTTAATTTTTTAAGGGTTTTAAACATTTTTAAATTTTACTTTTATCCTTTTTTTGGTTGGGAAACCCAATGCCCCCATTGTAAAAAGTTAAAAGGACAAAAACTGACATATCTCTCTTACAGGAAAATTCCAATAATGGGTTTTTCCCCTTTTTTTTTCCCTTTGCATTATTTTTTTTTTATAGATAGATGTTATGTTTATATATTTAATCAAAGTCTTTTTGTGCTATTCAGATACGGGCTCAGGGTTAACGTCGCACAAAAAAAAACCTGCAACATTTTCCGAACCCCCCCCCCATAAACCCCTGCCTCTCTTTTATTTTGCCAACATCCCTAAACTCCCTTGGCAAGCAAAGGGTCTTCTTTACTTCCCAAACACCTGGAATGTTGTGGTAAGAAAAAAAAAAAGACCCCTCCCCCCCCTCCTTTTTTGGTTTTGTCATTCAAAAATAAATTTATTTATTTTCAAAATTTAAAAGGGTAGTGATTATTTCTTGAGTTTATAATAATAACTAAGTTTTGATCTCTAAAAATGTGGGTTTTTTCTTTGTTTTATATGATTATATGTATTTGGTTCTTGTTATTAATTGCAGGGGCAGCATTTTAAATCTCATACTCTCAAAGACTTTTTTTTAAGAAAATATTTGAGATCTATACGATTGTGGGTTCAGTAGAAAAAGGAAATTCCATGTGAAATCAGCAGACCCTTTTTTATGGTAGTAAGAAAGGGATAGAGGAAAACCCAAAATGATGAACAGTGCAACGCACTGCCCAAGTCTTACATGGGGCTTTGATTTGAAAAACTTGATTCTTTTGTGTGCACCAGGGACCTTCAACCAAGTTGATGGTAAAAAAAAACTATTTTAAAAAAATGTTTTTTCTAAATTTTGTGGCATTGAATTAAAATTTTTTATCATACACTTGGGGGAAAATAAAAAACACCAACATTGTTTACTAGGGTAAAAACCCTTTTTAAAAAAGATATATATAAAAAAAAATAAAAAAAGGGGAAAGGGGAAACGAAAATTTCAGAATCACCCCAGTTTTCCCCCCAAAGAAAAATCCAGTTTTGCTTTGACTTTTTTTCTACCTTTTTTTAAAATTAACATATAAGGCCCCCACCAATTTTATGATGATTAATGTTTTTAAGCCAGAGAGAGAGCCTTGGGGGGTAAGAGAAAATACAACGCGGCAGACCCGCTAGTAAAAAGTCGGTGCGGTACTTCTTCCCAACCCCCGTGTGTTGCTATGGGTTATAAAACTCCCTCTTCACCTTAATCAAGGTAAAAAAAATAATTTTGTATACTAGTTTTTTTTTCCCTATGTGCTGATAAAAATGCAATAAGTTGTGTTTGGGGGACTATAGTTTTAATTTTGGGTTTTTATGATCAGCAAATTTTACAGCTTGGGAAAAGGAGGTTTAACACGGGGAAACAAGGGGAATGGTAGGGGAGTGCTTCTACGACTGATTGATCTCCCTCAGTAAAGGGCCTATCTTCTGACCTGTGTGCTTAAAAAAAACCCTTTCTCTCTTTTTTCCTCAAATTAAATTTCCCAGTAAGAACTATATATATGGTTGGGGAAGTCTTTGAAATAGAATCTTTTCAAATTTTAGTGATTTTTATTTGCATTAAGAATTTCTTTCCCGCAATTTAAAATTCTCGGGTCTTTTGGGAAAGGAGTCCTGTTTTTCAAACTGCCCTGGAAAGCCCGCATCTCGTGAGCAAAGGGGCCCCGCGTGCAGCTATTTTTCTACGAATGACAGAAAATGTGAGCAGTACGTGATGCCATATTGGGATTGGCTGTTTCTCACAAATTTTCACTGGTTCTCACATTTGCACTCTCTGTCGGCTTCTAGGGATAAAGATTCTAATTATTATTTCTTTCAAAAAATTTAAAAATAATTTCGTTACTTTTTCATTTTCTTCTTCCTAATGATATTTTTTTTATTTCCCTTACAGCTGGTGTTGAATCGCAGGGAAATAGCAGTAGCTGCAGTAGGTGGGGCTAAAACCCAAAAAACTTAAGTTTTTTTTAATGGTCGAGTGAAGATTCAACTACAAAAGCTGACGCTTGCTTATGGGGCCCCCCTTTTGCATTGTTATCATAAAACAATGCAGAAAAGAAGGCCCTTCATTAAGCTTTTGGGAGTTTTTTTAAAAAAAAAAAAAAAATTTGGGAGATACCACCTTTAAAAATTAAAATACAAATAAATAGCTATTCCTTTTACTACCTAAGGCAAATTTCCCGGGTAATTTAAAACTTTATAAAAGTCATAACTAAACTCAATTTTCATCAAAAAAAGGAAAAAAAAAATATTTTTGGAATAGGTACAATAAGTTTATAAAATATCAGAAACCTAGGATAGACTACTTATTTACAAATTTTTAAATTTTTATTTTCTAAAAGACAAACTTTCCCCATTAAACCCTTTTCCCCCGGGGTCATGTATGCCATGCCATGGATGGCAGGACTTCTGCCGGGGCATGTTTTTTTTTTTTTTTTTTTTTTTTTTTTTTTTTTTTAAAAATCGGCAAAATATTTTTTGACTGCTTTTTTTTTCTCAGACTATAGACGAAAAAGACAACTTGGAGTCTGAAAACAACAAAAAATACCTTCAGTCTCAATTTATCAGGAAAAATGGCAAGTAGAGACTAGAAAATAATAAAACTAAAAATCAACTATCCTCGTAGTTTCAAAACGCATGGGTTTCTGTTTTTGGGCTGAGTGGTCGGGGACTAGGGCGAAAATTAGCCCCGGCAGCGAGGCCCCGGCCACAGAATACTACCCGTGGGAAAAGGGTTAACATATTTTAAACTTTGAAAAATAATTATAAAAATTAATGGGAAATAGGTGGCCACTAAATCTTCAAAACATAAATGGTTCAAAACTCTGCGGATATTATCACGGGCTCTTTGGGGAAAGGCCTCTGCGGTTCAAATGACGTTTTTTTAGGTTTGTACTCTGGCGTATTGGGCTAAAAAATTAATGCATTTTTTCTTGTTGAAAATAAAATGAATTCTTTTAACTTAGCTCGAATTTGTTTGAAAAAAGGAACCCTCCATTTTCCCTTTTTCACTTAAAAAGTTTACAGAATTTTAACCATTTTTTCGGGTATATAACAGGCTTGGGTTTTTGCATTACAAATTTGTTTACACCGGGGGGTTTTCATTGTTTACCCCTTTTCTTTAAATTTCAGGAAAAAAAGCCTTTTCGCTATTTTTATTATTGTTTTTTGTTAAATGGATTGACAAGATTATTATTGTTATTTTTGTTTTTTTATTTTTTGGTATTTTTAAAAATCTTCATTTAAAATTTTATGATATTATTAATGTTAAAGATAAGAACTTTTCCCCCACGAAAAATTAAAAGAATGAACTAAAAAGGTGAGGTCGGAAATTTTATTTATTCTCTGGGGACTAAGCACTACTGAATATATTTTGCTTAAACAAAATCTACAAAAAAAAACCACGCTGGCCAGTCCATATATTCACTTGTGGCATCAAAAAATTATTATTTTTACTACTTTTCTCCTGCATGTCTTTTGGTTTCCTTTTTTTTTTGCAGTATGAGGGGGGAGGGAGTGTGGGGTACAAAACCCCCATACGTCAGCAGGCCAAATTTCAAGACTTCAACCCCCGAGGCCATATGGGGCTTTGGATTGGCAAATACTTGCATCATCATCAACCCCTCTTAGAAAATCCAAAATTTCCCAACCTTCATCTTGGGGTTTTGAAAGGGAAAAGAAATCTCCCCTTTCTTAAAAGAAATTTACTATATGGTCTTTTATGAGTCAATGCAAAATAGTTCAATGAAAAAAAAGGGGGAAAAAAGAAAATTTTGAGGGGGCAAGAATTAATAAGAACATTTCTTTTACTGCAAAAGTTCCAAGAGAAGCAATATCAAGACTTTACGTTTCCCCAGTCACCAAAAGTGTTATTTGTATCCAAATTTACTGTTTAAAAGTTTTACTCTTCCATGGGGTTGTTCAATAGAGATGGGGATTCGCAGCTTAAAAATCAAAATTGATAGGATTTATCCCAGTTCAGGGCTTAAGGGAAATTGTAGTTTGCAACGACAAAATTTACCCCAAAACCCCTATAATAGAACTAAAAACCCCCTGTTTGAACATACCCGAAATTGTAGTGTAATGAATCAGCCTATACTTAAGGCAATATGAGATAAAATCATCATATCATTTAAGTTATTTTTTAAAATTCCTGTATTAAAATAAAGTGAACCATAAGCTTTTTTTTTTAGAACTAAACCAGTTTTATCTGTGTGAAGTTTCATAATATAAAAAAATTTCCCACTTAAAGATAATTATGGCTAAATTTTAAAGGGCAATTATTTCATTTTGATTTTTTTGCAGGCATTCCTCGCAAGTATGTAGATGAAAACCCCTATCAACAGAAGGAGATCACAAACAGAAATGATAATCCTCCAACCCAAAACCCTTGGTGTAAACCCCCGGCCCCCACCAAAGGCTGCCCCTCCTGCTCGCCCTGGCCCCCTACTCCCCCCATCTCTTTCCACCCACCCCCCCCACCAGCCCCCACCCCGTGGGCTGACCCGGGTTTTGATGTCCCCTTCAACTCTTTCCCGAACTTGGGTGTTTTTTTTATTTGGGGGGAAAAATATTAAATTGAACAAGGATGTTTGTGATAGATTCTGAAACGTGTTTTTTTAATTATTATATTTATTCAGTATTTTATTATTTTTTCTCACTATTCGACTAGGGGACATGGGGGATTTTTTTTCAATCCCAAGATGCTTCCCCCTTGCTCTCCCCTTCTCTCCCAGGGATGAACCACTCCTGAAATGTTCCTATCAGTCCCCCAGTTCAGGATTCTTAGGGGAAAATTTTTCCCTCTGCGCCTCAGTACTTGTCACCTGTGGGGTTCCCTTCCCTTCTCCTTTTGGGCCCTCACTCCGTCCCTATGCATTTCCTGTTCTGCCCGAAAAACCAGGTCAGAATTTTCTTTTTTTTTGGTTTTTATTTATTAAAAGTAGTTTGTTATTATAATTAGAAAGATTAAAAGCTTCTAAAACACAGACATTTCGGACAATAAAGAAAAAACGGTATATAGAATCAATGTCTCAATTAAACTTAAATGTGTTAGCATTGCAAGCCCAAAATTTTCTAGCGGGAAATTTTGGAATCAGGTTTTATATTATTTTATAGGTCCAACCGGGGATTCGCGGAAAGCGGGAAAATTGCTTTTTTAGTAAAGTAAAACGGGTTTTTTAAAATTCCTAAAAGTCATAAATTTTTTGGGGAATTATCTTTGAAAAAAGTGATGTTTTCAAAATATAAAAATATAAATTTTTGATAGAAAAATTTTTAAAATGTTTAGGGAAAATTTTGAATGTTATTGCACTATAAACCATACCCGCCCAGTCAGCTGTAAATTTTATTATTTTCTGGACCTTAAAACATCTTGGCTTTCTCCTTTAAACCATTTTGGAATTAAAATTTTAAAAACCTTGAACAACGAAAATTCAGTAACTGGGTGCATAAAGCTGAACTTCCCCTTTTTTTTGAGTTTCATAATTTAAAAATCAGTTTTTTTCTTCATCATGGGGAGCTTTATACTTAGCCCGTGATTCTCCTTTTTTCATAGCTCATGAAAAAGTCTTTCAATGAATTTTTTTTAAACCCTTACCTGTTCCTGTCTCTTGGATCCCGAGGGGGATTCTTGTGTTTAAACATAACCCTTTAAAGTATGTAATGCTCCTAAATGAGGATGTCATTGCAAGTTATTAAGATTAAGCAATAAGAATTTTTTTTGCAATTGCCTTGATGATATAAATAAGAAAACCAGGCTGGTGGTTCCCGAAAAATGTGGTTACATGATTGTTAGGTAATCAAGGGAGTTTTTCTTCAGGTTAGTACCTTAACCCCTCAAAGCGGTTCCCCCAAATCTCTTGTGTCCTGACTCAAGGTTTAGTAACAATCCGCCCTTTTGGGCCCGGGGTCTGCTACGTAGTGGAAATTCCCTCTACCGCATACGACCCTTAGCGGAACTTCCACTTGGTACGCTCTAGTGCATCGCGACACCTATATCCTAGAGTTGGTTGTTATACTGCAAAAGCGTTTCCGAGATATGTTTAAAATTCAAAAATATTTTATGTATCAAATTTTTTGACTTAGATAAATAGGTTTCGGGTGGGTTGGTATTTTTTTTTAGGGGATTGCATATCAGTTGTTATACTCAAAATTCTTTTATAAAGAAGGGTTGGCAATTCAAAAAAGAATAATAATGAATTTCTTCCTTTTTACTGGAGGTGCATCCTATACCTCACGTGTGTTCCCCAAACAGCCTATGCTGTGCAGTGCCTATGTTCTTTCCCCTTGCTTTTCCACCTCTGCCCCCCTGTTCGGGTTTGTTGTTTTCAGATAGGTGCTAAATTTTTGAAAAATTGATTGGGAAGTGAACTTTTTTAAAGTGTTTGTGAAAAATAAAAATTTTTTAAAAAAGAAAAGTTAGATAGAGAACAAATAATATGAGATTGTTTTTGAAATTACAACTTTTTTTTTTTTTAATGAAAAGGTATCTTTTTTGTCAGGGGGATGAAGGAATGATCCCTTTTTCAGTGTGTATGGAGCGTTCCTTGGCTGCTTACATAAAAGGCCTTCCAGCATTATCAAAATTTTGTGAAGTGTAAAAATTATTTTTTTATTGCTACCTCTTTTATTATCCTGCGCAGGTATCAAAAATCTCTGGCGTCATAAACCGGGTTTTCGGAAAGTCTAGACACGGGGCAAGAGCCCCTTTCATGTAGCTTTGGACTCTTGCTCCACCACTGGTGCATCGTGACGAAAACATCCTGCAGCCCAAAAGCATATTTTTATGCGCCTGTACACTGCCCCGTCAAGGAGGGTTTAAAGGGGAAATTTAACTAGGTGACATTTTTTTAAAAAATCACCCAGAAAATAAATATCACTGCATAAGGTTAATTTCAAGTATTTTCCTTATTTTTCATTTTACAAGGGACTATTGTTTTTCCTAAAAGTATTTAAACATGAGGGTTTTCCCCGCTTTAGAAGGCTTTTTTTGGGGGCCCCCCCCGGCCAAGCTGGTTATTGGGTTTGCACCTTTTTGGATACTGATTAACTTCAATTATTATTTTTATTAAATTTTTATTATTATATAAAATTTTTTTTTTTTACTAAAGAAAGGGGTTTTTTTCTTTTTTATTTTGCTTTCTCTACAAAAAGATTTGTTGCGCTAAAAACCAGTTGGAGGGTTTGAACCTGGGAGTATACAGTGCAAAATTGAGACTTGTGTTGTCAACTGCTGCGTGCACAGCACTCCATCATCACTTAGCCTTAATACAGCCCAGTACCTGAACATGTAGATCAGGGACCACAGAGGGGAGTTGCAGTTAAAATACGAAATACATTTTCCTTTGTCTGTTTGCACTATGATCCAGAGTATTTGTCAGAATGTTGGGAGTGAGATGTTAAGGCATGAATCATTTCTGGATGCTTGTAGTTTGGTTTAAGGTTCTTGAAAATTCTTCAGTGTAAAGTTCCAAACCAACCATATAGACTGTATGCTGTGCACGCCTTCTATAGGCCCCTAAGTCCCTGTTCGCGTGCTGAAGGATTGTATACGTATAATGCAGCTGGAGCTGGTATGTTTCACTTTTTTATTGTATTTGGATTCAGATAGTCAATTGCCAATATCATTAATTTTGTAATGAAAAGTAACATACTTTTTGGAATAAATAAGTAAATAGAATTTTATATTAATGACAAACTGTCTGGTAGATGTAACAGAGTTCTGATAAGATGAATACGAATTAATAAATTCATTCCAAGGCATGAGCTTACAATGAAATTATAAACAGAGGTTGTGATATGTAGGTAGTAATTTTTTCAGATCAGTGTTATTCACAGACAGAATATGTATTATGGATTATTAGCATTAGAGATAATATACTATTATTATATAGTTATACTATATATATACTATATATATATATATATATATATAAATATTAAAATATAATATAATAATATATATAATATAATAGAATATATATAATATAAAATATAATATAAATATATAATATATATATAATATCTATATATAATATATATATAAGAGAATATATATAATATTATATATATATATATATATATGTAATGTATATAATATCTATGTAGTAATATAATATATATATAATATCTATATACATATATATCTATATATATATATTTGTGTGGGTATATATATATATATATATATATGTACATATATATAGTATAATAATATTTTTTTTTTTTTTTTTTTTTTTTTTTTTTTTTTTTTTTTAATACTCAAAAATACACCCAGGACATTCACTTGTATATGCACACACACACACACAACACCCACACCACACACACACACACACCCACACACACCCCCACACAACACCCCACCACACACACCAAACCACACCACACACAAAAAAAACACACACCACACCCCACACACAAAACACAACCCCCACACATTTCACCCCACCCACACACACACAAAACACCACAACCCCCCACACAACACACACACAACACCCCACACACCCCCACACACTATTCACCAAAACCCTTTACTCATCACGAGCTACCTCATACCCCAACACACGCTCATTCCTCACACACAACCCATCACTCACCAATCATGCATTCCTTCTCACACTCTCTTTCTTCCTCTCTCTTTATTTTCTCTCTTTCTCTCTTTCTCTTTCTAAAATTTTTTTCCTCTCTCTCTCTTTTCTGTATACATCTCTCTCTCTCTCTCTCTCTCCTCCTCTCCTCTTTTCTCTCTCTCCTCTCTCCCCTCCTCTCTCTCTCCCCCCCCCTTTTTCCCCCTTTTTTTCTTTCTCTTTTTTTCTCTTTCTTTTCTTTCTTTTTTTCTTTTTTCTCTCTTTCTTTTTTTTCTTCTTCTCTTTTCTTTCTTTTTCTTTTTCTTTCTTTCTTTCTTTTTTTTCTCTTCCTTTCTTTCTTTCTTTCAATCTCTCTCTCTCTCTCTCTCTCCTCTCTCCCTTCCTTTCTCTCCTCTCTCTTTTTCTCTCCCTTTTTTTCTTTTTCTCTCTCTCTCTCCTCTCTCTCTCTTCCCTCTCTCCCCTTTTCTCTCTCTCTCTTTTCTCTCTCTCCTCTCTCTCTCCTCTCTCTCTCTCTCTCTCTCTCTCTTTTCTCTCTCTCTCTCTCTCTCTCTCTTCTCTCTCTCTCTCTCTTCCCTCCCTCCCTCTCTCCTCTCTCCCTTTCTCTCTTCTCTTTTCTCTCCTCTCTCTCTCTCCTTCTTCCCCCCTCTCTTTCTCTCTCCTCTCTCACCTTCTCTTCTCATCTTTCTCTCTCTCCCCTCTCTCTCCTCTCTTCCTCTCTCTCCCCTCTTGTTTTCACTTCCCACACAATCCCTCTTTTTCCTTTTTTTTCTTCTTCTTTTTTTTTTTTTTTCTTCCATTCTCCTCTCTCTCTCTCCTCGCTCTCTCTCTCTTCTCTTCTCCCCCCCCCCTTTTTTTTTTTTCTCCCTCTCTCTCTCTCTCTCTCTCTCTTCTCCCCTCCCCACCCTCTCTCTCTTCTCTCTTTCAAAGAAATCCCATTTTTTTGGGAATTTTTTGTAGAAGATGAAATAAAAATTTTTTTTCCTTTTTTTAATGCAAACCACAGCAGCAGCAGCAAATGAAGTGTGTGTCCCTGGTGTTTACCAACCCACCAAATTGGCCCACAATTGCTCCCCCGGGGGCTATAATTGTAGGTTTCCCCAGCAGATTTGTTTTCGTAAGTAACTTTGTAGCACCCCTTTTTAGCAAATTTCAGGCATGTACACTAATTTGAAATAGGTGTTCTCCCGTGCGTGTGGCTGGATAGTGTGCTTTCCTTTTCTTTCCCTTTTATTTTTCTGTTTCTTTTTTTTAATTTTTTTTTTTTTTGTTAAGCTGAGAGTAAGATAAATAGGTGGAAAGTAAAATTGTGTATATATAGCTCCTCAAAAATGTTTAAAGTTAGTTAGACCCAAAACAAAATATAAAAACCCTTTTTATGGCTCGAATGTGATGTTTTATTTAAAACACATATGCCTTTACACTTCAAGTCATTGATTTACTTTTTTCACTCTTTCCTTTTTGTATATTTCAGAAACTCTTTTTCCTTTTTTTTATATATTAGATAAAATCTCTTTCTTTTTTATATTATGTTTTCCTTTCCTTTTCTATTTTTCCCAGAGTTTTTGTTTCATTTAAAATCCTGTGGTATAAAAAGGAGAAATTAGCTATGACAGAATTGGGACAACAGTTTATCTTGTATGTACTAAATTTCTCCTTGTAATATCTGTGGAGCCATCATTATGTAATGGCCCCAAATAAAAAATTAAGAAAAAAAAAAAGGGGGGGGGGGGG
>NW_023640098.1:0-11586 GCF_015228065.2 Penaeus monodon
GGGCCGGGTTGGGGACATAGTGGGCCATCTGGCTGTGGAACGGCAATGTTTGGCAGGGTGTCCTAGACGCCAACAATTTTGGCACTGACGTGGAGGGGGTTGGATGGACGAACGGGGAGGGATTCTCTCCTATATAGACGTTAAAGGAAGGTCATGTCTACGGAAGGTAATTTTGGCTATGTTAGTGGGTTTCTTTCGTTTACCTCTGGGGGAATGGAGTAGCATTGTATGACGTTGCATCATAGTCTGTGAGACAGGCAAGTAGGTCTTCTCCACAATCTGCCCAATCTTTGTCATAGATTGGGCAATTTGCGGGGGAGATTGAAACTGTTCCGGTGCAAGTATTGAGGGTTGGATGGGTTCTGTAGGATGGGGTTACCATATATGTCTGTTAGTTTTGTTAATGCTATAGCTTGGTTTTCGGATGTTACTGTGACAAGACGGGAGCGGTCGGGTCGGCTACGGAAAGAGACTTTACCTACTTGTTTTTGGAGACATTGTTGGAAGAGAAGGGTGTTGTCAGAGTAGGGAGCTGTGGGAGGGATCACGAAAAATCGGTCCCTTTTGGCTGCGCTGAAGAGGGTATTCAATATTGTTGCTTTCCCCCATCTATCCTCCCTTCACCGACCTCCCAACCTATCAGACCCCTTTCGAATCCCACACTTTCTGCTTAAACAACCTATTCTCTTCCTCAACGTATACAAAATCCTTCATCAAATCTAACTCCTTACCACACCCGACCCTAACCCTTTCACCCCACCAATTCCTTTGCCCAGTTTAGACACTAATCACTAACCAACCACCCTTCCCAAACATTAACTATAGTGCTACATGACCTTAGATGTCTAGCACATTTCTCTTGCTTTTAACCATTAACCATTAACCACCCGATTCCCTAAACCCAGGGGCTCTCCTTTGACCACGGCTCCGAACACTGCAATAACTACCCCCTCATAAATACCTACTAGTACAGTACCCCAACACTCAACCCTTAAGGAACATTTCCACTCTCCCACAAGCTCAACTTCAACACCTCTACCCCCAAAACCCCCAAACATCAACCACCCCATCCTCCCTTATTATACCTTCAAGCCTTATTGCCCACCTCCCCATAACACTACCTCCCTCAACACTACTCCATCTTCGTCACGCCCCCGCCCTTCGACCACCCCTATCTCTACACAATTTTGAATACCCTCTTCAGCGAAACCAAAATGGACCGATTTTTCGTGATCCCTCCCACACCCTCCCTACTCTGACAACACCCTTCTCTTCCAACAATGTCTCCAAAAACAATAGGTAAAGTCTCTTTCCGTACCCAAACCCCAACCGCTCCCGTCTTGTCACAAAAACATCCGAAAACCAAGCTATAGCATTAAAAAAACTAACAGACCTATATGGTAACCCATCCTTGCCAGAACCCCACCCAAACCCCTAAATACTTGCACCGGAACATTTAAAATCTCCCCAGCAAATTGCCCAAAATCTATGACAAAGATTGGTCAGATTGTGGAGAAGATCTACTTGCCTGTCTCACAGACTATGATGCAACATCAGTGCAATGCTACTCCATTTCCCCCAGAGGTCATCGAAAGAAACCAAACTAACATAGCCAAAATTACCTTCCGTAGAATGACCTTCCCTTTAACGTCTACATAGGAGGAGAACCCCTCCCTGTTCGTCCATACCAACCTCCTCCACGTCAGTGCCAAAATTGTTGGCGTCTAGGACACCCAGCCAAACATTACCGTTCCACAGCCAGATGCCCACTATGTGCCCAACCTGGCCATACCCGATCTAACTGCCCTGCACAATCACGCACATGTGCCAACTGTGGCGGCCCCCATAATGTATTTTATAGGGGCTGTCCCACCTACAAATTTGAGTCTGAGGTAGCCACCCCCTCTTCCCCTACCACACAATCACCTCCACTTTCCTTTGCTCCTATGCTTGAGACACCAGTCCTCTCTTCTCCCCCTCACAAGAAATCCTTTATCCCCAAAAAACTCCCCAACCAACTCCTCAGAGAAACCATTGAAAAATTCAAGTTTACCTCATGAAAACTGCACTCAAACCTCCAAATACAAACTCCTGCTCCTTCCACACCCCAAGTACTGCTGATATCCATCCTCCTCCTAACGATATCCCCCCTATACCCAATCCTCCTACCCCCTCCCAACACAGCCCATCCCCCCCAACCCCAACCCCGCCCACATTAACCCTCCCACCATCCCCTCTATCCCTTCCACTCCCTCCTGGATACACACGTGAATCCCTTATGTCACAAGTATCCCCTTCCTCAACCCTCCATCCCCTTTAATCCCCCTCCTAGTAGAACACCACCCCACACCTCTCCCATCTAAAGACCTCTCAACCCTTTTTCCCACCCCTCTAACTGCTTCCCCTCAAATCTCCAACAGTAGTACAATCTATATCAGTAAAGTATACTATCCTTCTTTGGGAATATTCGGGGTTTTCCCGCTCCCACAGACCTGACCTTCGTCATATCCTTTCCTCTTATAATCCATCTATTGTATGCCTTCAAGAGACCTTTCTTACCATCCTCCAATCCCAATCCCCAATTATCATTTTGTCTCTTCCCACATTCCCTTTATGTCTCATCCATACTTATCAATCAGAAAAACACCTTATGTCACCCCTCCCTTTCAAACCAATGTCCCTTGCACAGTTATCCGTACTTCCTTCATCGCTGGATCACAGTAATTTCAATCTACTTCTCCCCTTCCCACCCTTCTGACTTTGTTGCTTTGAAAATCTAATTTCCCAACTTAAACCACCTTTCCTCATAGTTGGTGACTTTAACTGGCCGCCACACTCTATGGGGTGATTCTATCAAAAACCCCCCGAGGCCGATCCTAGAGCGTTTTCTCTCCACAGTGACCTTACTATTCTAAATTCAGATCGCCCCACACACTTTGATACACGCACGCAATCTTTTTCATGCTTGACCTCTCTCTATGCTCCCCTTCTCTTCATTTAGATTTCCACTGGTCATTTTTAGACCATTTTCCCCTATAGGACCATTTTCCCATTCTCCTTTCTCCTACTCCATACGTACCACTCCCTAACTCCCCACGCTGGTGCTTTGATAGAGCCGACTGGCATACTTTCACTTCACTCTCTGCTATTCATACCCCTCCATCCTCCCTCACTTCCATTTCAGAAATGATACAGTATTCACAAATACAGTCTTAAGAGCTGCACATACAGCTTCCCTAGAACCTCAAGACCATATACCTCCAAATGTGTTCCATGGTGGAATTCTGATTGCACTAAGCACTTCGCTTAAAACGTGCAGCCTGGAACAGTTACCGCTACAAGAGAGGTACTCCAAATCAACTATCAGCCCTTATCTCCTTTAAAAGAGCATCTCCCTATTCCGTCGTACAACCCGGGAATAGTAAACAATAGCGGCGAAATTATGTTTCATCATTAAACATCCTCTACTCTATCTAAAATGTTTGGCGCGAATTCATAATTATCAGGCAACATCCCCCCCATCCTGCCCCTGCCCTCCATATTCGAAATACCCTCATTTCTGATCCTCTCCAAGTCGCTAATGAACTGGGTGATTATTCGGGCCAGGTCAGTAGGGGTTTTCTCACCTTTCTCCACACTTCTCTTCTTTTAAAGACCACCAGAGAACGTACCCCCATTACCTTCCCCCCATCCTCTGATGAGTCCTATAATGCCCCATTTTCTTCCTCTGAACTCATTACTGCCCTACAATCGTGCCGTAACACTCATGAAGGCCTGACGGATTCACTAACGTATGCTCCGGCAAAATTTCCCCTCTTCCTCCTTATCCTTCCTATTAAAAATTTACAACCACATATGGACATCAGGAAATTTCCCTTCTAATTGGCGAGAAGTCTTATCCTTCCCTTCCTGAAACCCAATAAAACGGGTACCTTTCCTCAAGACTATCGCCCCATCGCACTAACTAGCTGCTTGTGCAAACTATTAGAGCGAATGGTGAACTTCCGCTTAATGTGGTATCTAGAATCTCACAATCTTCTCTTCCTTCCCAAATTTGGTTTTCGCCGTGCCAGAAGCACAGCTGACCCCCTTGCTCATTTGAGACATATATTACATCTGCATTTGCACGCCATGAATCCGTACTAGCTATTTTTTTGATCTAGAAAAGCATATGATACGACATGGCGGTACCATAAATTTTCCGACAACTGTCCTCTCTAGGGATACGTGGAAACATGGGTGTCTTCATAAAATCCTTCCTCTCCCAAAGCACTTTCCAGGTCAAAATCGCCTCTGCCACATCATCTTTCTTTCCCCAATCGAAGGTGTCCCACAAGGCAGTGTGCTCAGTACCACTTTATTCCTTCTTGCTGTTAATGATATTGTCTCAGTTTTACCCCCCAGGAGCCCGGGCATCACATATTTTATTGATTTAAACCCTCATGCCCCTGACACTCCATACCAAATCTCTACCAATTTCTTCAATCTGCAATCTCATCAGTATCTTCCTGGGGCCCCAAACCATGGCTTCCGCTTTTCTCCTCTAAATCTTTCTCCATCCTTTCTCTCGCTCACGTGTAGGTCCTCTACCCCCACTCTTCTTATATGGCACTCCACTCCAATGCCGTTCCTCTGGCAAATTCCTAGGTGTCATTTTTGACTCCAAACTGTCCCGGCGAGACCATATTCTAAAACATTAAAGAAAAAGCCCCTCCCCCCGTCTTCGAATCTTAAAAACTCTCTCCATATATCATGGGGCTCAGATCGCAAAACTCTCCTTCATCTTCATGTTACTTTGATCCCTCTCCACTCTTGATTATGGATGCCATATCTACTCCTCTGCCCCCAACTTCTCTCCTTGCCCATCTTGATACAAGCCATCACTGTGGTCTTCGCTTAGCACTAGGCGCCTTTCGCTCCTCCCCCGTTGAGAGCCTGTACACTGAAACAGGCATCCATCTCTATCTCGACGTCGTGCCCTTCTCTCTCTCCGATGCTATGTTCGATTCCACCAATTTTTCCCTCACTAAACTAACTATCCCACAACCCATACTTCTTACCTTAACTTTATCTCCACGATTACCTACTCTTTCTCCACTCGCATGGATACCCCCCTCTCCATTCCCTTTCCCCCATCTCCAACCTATCCCGTTCTCTGTCCATTTCCCTCCCTCCATGGCTCAACCTCACCCCATATTTGCTCTTCTGTTTTCCCCGACCCACAAAATCAAATATCCCCCCTACTGTCCTTCTCACCATTTCCTTGACATGGGCTCCACCCCATTCCTCTAGATTCACGTATATACGATGGCTCAAAAACCACCTCCGGTGCTGGTTTTGCAGTAATCTTCCCAACTCGTACTTTCAAATATCCCTTCCTCCCGAATCCAGTGTCCTTACTACAGAACTGTATGCACTCCTTTTTGCTCTAAAACCTATACTCACTCTCCTCTTCCTCTTTTACAATTTTTACTGACTCCCCCTAATCATTAACTCTCATAAAGTCAATACACCACCAACACCCTTGTTTGTAAGATCCAGAACTGGTTTTTTCTAACCCGTCCCCACGCCCTAAACAATCAAATTTTGCTGGTGCCCAGCATGTTGGAATCCCCGGCAATGAAAAAGGCAGATACACTAGCACGCCACGCCTCTATGTCCCATCATAAACCAATTTACACTTCTCACGTATCCGCCACGGATTATTACCCACACTTTAAGACCTTCTTGTATAACCGATGGCAATCTTTTGGTCAAGCCTCCGCACTAATAATTACATTCTGTAAATATCAAACTCCTCCCGGTCAGCTCCATTTCAAACGGAACAGACGTTGGGAGACTGCTCTCGCCCGCTTACGCATTGGCCACACCCGTCTAACACAAATCCTATTGATGTCACAATCTGATCCACCCTTATGTTCCTTATGTAATGTTCCCCTTTCAATCCCACATCCTATTGTCGTGCCCACGTTTTGAAACAACACGTATCTCTGCTTTCCCCCACCTTTCCTCCCAACTTATCAGACATCCTTACAGAATCCCACACGTTCTGCTTCAACAACCTATTCTCTTTCCTCAAACGCATACATATCCTTCATCTAATCTAACTCCTTACCACACCCGACCCTAACCCTTTTACTCCCAATTCCTTTGCCCAGCTTTGACAACTAATCACTAACTCAACCACCCTTCCCAAACATTAACTATAGTGCTACATGACCTTAGATGTCTAGCACATTTCTCTTGCTTTTAACCATTAACCATTAACCCAGTCACGCACATGTGCAACTATGGCGGCCCCCATAATGTATTTTATAGGGACTGCCCCACCTACAAGTATGAGTCTGAGGTGGCAACTCTTATGTTCAGACTTGGTCTCACTCTGCGTGAAGCCAGACAGGAAGCAGGTCGACGATGTTTTTCTCTAACTCTCTACTTCAGTAATGTCGCTCGCTCTGCGTATCCCCTCCCTTCCAAGATGTTCCTATACCCTTCCCTATACCTATCTCTCCTATATCTTACTTCCCCACCTTCCCCTATCCCTCCCCCACTACCCGCATCAGAGTAAACGTTCCACCCCTTCTACCACACACTCACCTCCACCTGTCTTTGCCTCTGCTCCTCAGACACCAGTCTCCCCCCCCCCTCATAAGAAAACCTTTGTCTCACAAACCCCCCCAACCAACTCTAGTACAGAAACTCTTGAAGATATTCAAAACAATCTACTCACCGAAACTGACACCAAACTGACACCGAAACCGACACCAAACTGACACCGAAACCCCTCATCCAACCTTAAATTCAACAACTCCCGCTCCCTCCACACTCTAAGTGACTGCCGATATCCATCCTCTTACTCATATTCCCCCTACACCCCCTCCTTCTCTCCCCAGCACAGCCCATCCCCCCAGCTCCAGCTACACCTACATTAACTATCCCTTCCACTCCCTCCTGAATACACACGTGAATCCCTTATGTCACAATTGTGCCCTTCCCCAGATCCTCCACCTCCTGATACTAGCGTTCTCCCAACAGTACTACCTCTCTCCATACCACCCCATCTTCCTCTTGCCTTCATCCTTCTATGCTTTCACCTCTGCAAATCTTTTGAGTACCCCTTTTTGCGTACTCTTTGTGATTCCCCCTACAGCCGCAGACTGACAATAAATACCCTTCTCTTACAACAATGTCTCCCAAAAACAATCAGGCAAAGTTTCCTTTCGCAGTCGTTCCGATCATCCACGCCCTGTCACTGGTAAACCTATTCCTGCCCAATCTCACTCTTCCCTTAATACTTGTACTGGAACTGTTTCCGTCTCCACCTGACTATCCTGTTTATAGCAGTTTAAAGTTTAAAGTTTGGTTTGGATTCCATTTGATACAATGGATATTCTTGGTGTGACATACTGTCTGCTTAATTTTGCTCACGTGTGTTAGCTGCTGCTGACTCGGCGGAACCGAGTCCTTGCCCGCCGTGGTGCCCAGCCACAGCAGTAACCTCCGGGCGACAATTGCAACTTCTCGCGCCTGGGCGGGGCGCGAACCGCCGACCCCTCGGATGAGAGGCCGACACGTTACCACTGTACTAGCCCGGAGGCTGTGAAAACGACTTGCATGCATTGTCTGCTATGATGCAGTGCCAGTCCAGTGCTACCTACGCTATTCCTCCCAGAATGAAAAGTCCTACACCAATATTGCCAAGATTTGCTTCCGTAGACATGACCTCCCCCTGAAATTTATTTTGGTAGAGTGTCCTTCTCTGTCCGACCATATCGACCTCTTCCCCGGCAATGCCAGAAATGTCGGTATTTTGGCCACCCAGCCACTGTCACTCCACAGCCCGCTGCCCTCTATGTGCCCAACCTGGTCATGACAATTCAAATTGCTCTGCTCTGTCACGCACAATTTTGGTGGCTCCCATAATGTATTTTATAGGAACTGACCTGCCTACAAGCTCGAATCCGAGGTAGTAATTCTCAGATATAAACTAGACCTCACTCTATGGTAGGCCAGACCATAAAGGTTTTTATTTTTCTACCTATTCCAAATCTGTACATCGCTCAGCGACCGTCCTATTTTCTCAAGAAGTATCAGCATCTCCCCCAGTATCCCTTCCCTCTACACGAACAACATATCTGTATGACCTCTCTCCCCAGTCAAACTCCTTTCCAGTCTAAATCTAGACACTCCAATCTCTACCACTTCCCCGGTGTCTACCCCTCCCCCTCCTTACTCTACTTGTCGCACCAGACAATCTAAAACACTCCACTCCATCTTCTCCTACACCAACCTCTCCCTCTGCTCATTGGACATCTATTCCCTCTTCTCCTCCGCATAAGAAAACCTTTGTCTCTCAGACCTCCCCACCCAACTCCCCTCCAGAAACTCTTGAAGACACCCAAAAGTTCATAAACGACTCAAGAAAATGATTCACTCCCTCAACCATCCTCTAATTTTCCAAAGAATCTGCCGAAATCCATCCTTCTCCTCAAGTTCCCCCCACCCTTCTTCCTTCCGCTCACCCCAAAAAACACTGCACCCTCTCCTCCTCCATGTGCATCATCATTCCCTCTTCCTTCCCATTATCCTTACCAACCCCACTTAGATGCTCACCTGACTGACTCCCTTAAGCCAAAACAACGTGGTCTGTGGATCCTTCTCCCTCCTGACACTCTTCCCAATACTTCACCATCTTCCCCTCTTCTCTAATTTCATTCTCAGGATTCTTCTCCTGCTTCTACAACTATCATTTCTTACCATTTGTTTCATATAGCTCTTTTACAGTTTCCACAAACAGCATTACTCACCATTCCTCACAAACAGACCCCATACAATCTGACCACACAATCCCACTAACCTTCCTCAGAAACATACTCCATTTGATCTGATTGCCCTATCCCTTTAACCCATTCTTTTTCAGATACCATTGTATTCCCTCTATAACCTTTTCACTAATATTCTATCCTACATTCTACAACCTTTGGCATATAACACATATTATCCTGATCATAACTCATTTCCACCCTTTTCGACACAATACTTTACCATATTGCTATATGACCTTTTATGTCTAGCACATTTATTTCTTCTAACCATTAACCATTACTATTACATTTCCACCCAGGTCAACATTCATCCCCAATCACCAATAGTCATCTACTCTCCCAACATTCTCAACTTCATCCCCTCCACCCAAACAACCTTGATCAATACCCCATCCTACCTTATTATTGCTTTACAGCTATATTGTCTCTGTAATACTACCTCTCTCAACACTGCTCCCTCTTCCAAACGTCCTTCTACCACCCCCACCTTTACAAATATCTTAAAATGCCAAATGAGACCGATTCTCCCCACAGCTTACCCTGACAACACTTTTCTTCCAGCAATGTCTCCAAAAAAGTAGACAAAGTTTCCTTCTACAGCCAAGCCGATCGTTCCGTCTCGTTACAGTTACATTCGAACCCAGCTAAACCATTATCAACCCCTGACAGACTTCACTGGCAAACCCAAACCTACAGAGCCCCATCCCACCCTCAACGTTTGTACCAGAACTGTCTCGATCTCCCCAAGAAACTGCCCTGTCTTTAACAAAAATTGGTCAGATTGTGGAGAAGACTTGCTTGCCTGCCTCACTATGATGTATTATCTGTACAATACTACACCATTCCCCCTAGAGGCTGTAAGAAAGCCACCAACATTGCCAAGATTTCTTTCGGTAGGCATGACCTTCCCTGTAATGTTTACATTGGTGGAGAATCCGACCATATCAATTTCTCTCCATCATTGTCAAAATTGTTGGCGTCGAGGCAATCCTGCCAAACACTGCCATTCCACAGCCCGATGCCCTCTGTTCCCCAACCTGGTCATAACCAATCAAATTGCCCTGCATATTTACGCACATGTGCCAATTGCGGCAGCCCCCATAATGCATTTTACAGGAGCTGCCCCACCTACAAGTTTGAGTCTGAAGTGGCAACTCTCTGATTCAGACTTGACCTCGCTCTAGCAAGCCAAACAAGAAGCACGTCGACGAGGTTTCTTCTCTCACCCTATTCCATAATGTCACTCGCTCTGCCCATCCTCCTCCCTCCCAAGAGTTCCTACACCATCCCCTATACCTACTCCTCCTACATCTTCCATTCCCACTTCTACCTCTACCTCCCTGGTCAAATTCTTTTGCCATTCTAATCCAGACACTCCAATCTCTACACCCGTCCCTCTCGCGCTCCTTGTTGCAGGCAGTCTAAACGCTCCACCCCATCTTCTACCATCCTAACCTGCACCTACCTTTGCCTCTACTCCTTAGAAACCAGTCTCACCCCCCCCCCTTCACCCATAACCCCATAAGAAAAGTCTCTTAAAGCTCCCAACCAACTCTATTGCAGAAATCCTTGAAGATATTCAAAACTATGTGCATGAGTCCCAAATTGACACAGAAACCCTTTCTTCCACCTCCAGTTTCACACAACTCCCACTTCCCTCACACTCAAAGTGACTGCCGATATCCATCTCTCCTACTATGAGGAGAGGTGGCTAGAGTTGGGAAATTAGGGTTTCAAAGGCAACAAAGTCTAAGAAAAAGCCCCACCTAACGCTATATTTTCTATACTAATGACCTTAGATGTTGATGCAGCAGAAAATGTCCCTTAAATTATAATAGTTATATTCTAATAAAGGACACAGAAATTATAAAGTAAGAGTACATTTGCCATGCCAGATGATTTACTTGATATGACATTACTTGATATAAAAATAAGGGTTATGATTTTTCAGAAATCAAGCCTAAAGATTGAAGGTAGTTAGTAATAGTATCACACAGTGACTGACTTAATGCAAAGCATGAAGAAGGTGGAATTTAACCCATTGTTGCTTGGTATATGTAATATAGATTGTATTTTTTGTGAATTTTATTTGCATATAGATGGCTCTATAAGTGGTCAGTTACCAAGGAGGCATCCCCCAATCCCTTGCTCATTGTTGCTGTGTGTAGGGGGGGGGGCTTAGGAGGGAGACTGAGGCCCAATGTAGATCAACCCTACCTTGGATCTCAGCCCTTGCCCCAACTTATTTTGTAGGGTCTTTTCTTCTCCTCCTTTCCCTTTCCTCCTCTTCTTTATCCTTTCTGTCCACTTATCCCAATCGTTAATTCATATTTACCCTTTTCGCCACAATACTTTGTCGTAATGCTGTGTAACCTTTGGTGTTAGGCACATTTGTTTGTTCTCGACCAATGATCATTCTGGAAATCACAAACATCGCCTTGTGAACCAAAAAACTCCTCTGGGGGCAAAAAAGAAGAAAAGAAAGAAAAAAAGGAGATAATTTGTATATCTATCACCTGATTTTCCTATCCTTGAGTTTTTGGCATTTTTTCTAGTGTTATTAATACTGATGTTGGTTAACGTTGTGGTTATAAAGCAAAATTAATGTGCTTAGACATCAATGGTCATATTAGAATGATAGAAAGGTATAATAGTGAAAGGGTAAAGAGGGTGTTAGTTGATTATATGTTGTACAGAAGTCGTAACAAGGGCGATTTCATCAAAATTGACAAGGAAGATGGGAGTGGTAGTGGTGATTAGT
>NW_023640099.1:2500-7500 GCF_015228065.2 Penaeus monodon
AGAGAGAGAGAGAGAGACAGGAAGGCACAGAGGAGAGAAAAAGAGGCAAAGAGAGAGAGAGAGAGAGTAGAGAGAGAGAGAGAGGAGGAGAGAGAGATGATAGAGAGAGAGAGATATAGAGACAGAGAGAAAGAGAGACAGAAGACGAGAACGAGAGAGAATGAGAGACATAGAGAGATAGATAGAGAGCAGAAGATAATGAGAGAGAGAGAGAGAGAGAGAGTGTATATATAGTGAGATATACAGATATACATAAGATATAGAGAAGAGAGTATAGAGATAGATGAGATAGATGAGAGAGAAGAGATATAGAGGAACAATATGGATCGAGAGACACATTAGATCCGAAAGAGGGGAGAAGGATATATATAGATAGTAGTAGATAGAGAGAGAGATGAGAGATAGAGGGAGGGAGAGAGAGAGAGAGAGAGAGAGAGGAGAGAGAGAGAGAGGAGAGAGAGAGAGAGAGAGAGAGGGAGGGAGGCAGAGGGAGAGAGAGAGAGAGAGAAGAGAGAGAGGAGAGAGAGAGAGAGAGAGAAGACACACACACACAAACAGGAGAGAGAGAGAGAGAGCGAGATGAAAGAGAGAGAGAGAAGAGAGAGAGATCGATATGACGATAAGAGGATGAGGAGAGAAGGGGAGAGCGATAGAGCGAGCGAGCGAGCGGGCGAGAGTAGAGAGAATAGAGAGAGAGATAGAGAAGAGAGAGAGAGAGAGAGGAGATAGAGAGTAGAGAGATATAGAGAGAGGAGGACAGATATAGGATCTAGATACTAGAGAGGAGATAGAGAGAGAGAGAGAGTAGATGAGGATAGAGAGAGAGATAGAGAGAGATAGAGAGAGAGAGATTAGTAGAGATGGAAGAAGGAGATATGGTGAGATAGATAAATACATTGAGAGAGATATAGTATAGAGATAGTAGATATAGAGATAGTATAAGATATATATGGTAAAGTGTATATGTATATTAAATTAGGTTACTTTCAAATATATATATAGAGATAGTAGAGATGAGATAGTATATAATATATATGATGTAGTGACATAGAGAGAGAGAGAGAGAGAGAGAGAGAGATAGAGACAATAGAGAGAAAGAGAGAGAGAGATAGAGTAGGATTAGAGAGGAGAGAGATAGAGAGAGAGAGATATACACAGAAAGAGAGAGAGAGAGGAGAAGGTAGAGAGAGAGAGAGAGAGAAGGGAGAGAGTATACATAGATAGAATCTAGATAGACGATAGAGATATGAGAGAAGATATATATATTATGTATATATATACAAGATAGATAGATATAGATAGAGAGAGTGATAGAGATATATATATAGATAGATATATATATATATATATATATAGATTCATATATATAAGTATATTATATGGTGGAGAGAGTCCACGGTGCCTCAAAATGCAGCATACCGTTATGATGATGAGATGTACATATATATATAGTATAGAGGAGAGAGATATAGAGAGAGATATATAGAGAGAGAGAGAGAGATAGATAGATAGATAGAGATAGAGGATATATGAATATAGAATAGAAAGGCAGTAGAGCCAGATAATGGGAGAGAAAAGAAGTAGACAGAGAAGAGAGATATACATACATATAGAGAGAGATAGATACATAGATAATGAATGAGAGAAGAGAGAGATAGAGAGATATATATAGAGTAGATATAGATATAATCAGAGATAGAGGATATATGGAGATAGAGGGGGTAGTACAACACACACACTACATTAGACTATATAGGAGAGAGAGATAATATGTATAGAGAGAAATGATAGAGATAGATAGATATAGAGATATATATATATATGTATGTATATATATGTGTATATATACAATAGAGGTGAACATATATAGATATATATAAGATATATATAGATATATATATATATATATATATATATTATATGGCTACAGATATATACATATAGATAGTATAATATGTAGTATAGAGATATATATATATATATGTATACTGATATATATAAATATATATATATACATATATATATATATATATATAATAATACATAGATATAGACATATATATTAATATATATATATAATGTAACATATATATATATATAGATATCTATATATATTATATAATTATATATATATATATATATATCTATATATATATTATATATTATATACACACACACACATATATGATATTTCTAAGATATATACACACATATAGTGTGTGTGTAGTATAGATATATATATATATATATATATATATAGATATATAGAATAGAGGATATAGATATATGTATGGATATCTGATATTATATATATATATATATATATATATATATATATATAAGTATATTTATATAGAAGTACAAATTATACATAATACATACATTTAATTATATAATAACCATATTATATAATATTATATATATATATATATTATATAGATATAATATATATTATTATATATTTATACATAGATATATATATATATATAATATATATATAGATTATATATGTATATTATATATATGTATATATATAAATAGATATATATACATATATGTATATGTGTCTACATATAATATAAATATGTAGTTTTTATACATATATATCTTGTATTGTATAGTATATAAAACATAAATATATATATATATATAATATAATATTATATATATACACTATAGATATATAGATATTAGTATAGATACATAGACATATATATATATTATATACATATTAAGTTATGATATAGAATATATAAGAGATATATATATAGTAATATATATATATATATATTTATAGGAACATATACATATATATATACATATATATATATTATATGGATATATATTATATATATTATAATATATATATATTCTCTTGTTTGTATATATACATGGTTTATATATTTATAAATATTTATATATTTATTTACATATATATTCACACCCACATACAGACACACACACACACACACACACACACACACACACACACACACACACAACACACACACACATATAAAATAATATAGATATATATATATAATATATATTATAGTATATATATATATATATATATATATTATAGATATATAACATACATATTACATATAGATAGTTTCTGCTTTCATCATTGAAAATGAAGGCTATGTGAACCTTCGAAAACGTTTGGAAATAAAGATGAGATTCTTCACGGCCGTATTTTATATACATCTTTGTGCGGAACAATTCGACACCTGAGTGGCAAACCCAATTGACGGGAATCATTAGTGTGAAAGAAATATGCAAAACGGCACTAACACCTTCAGGAGGACCGAGAAACTCCCTTCCGTGAGAAGAAGACTACAGAACAGAATCCGATCTTGAACTATGTCAAAGGACGATCGTGTATAATCCCGAACTTTGTCAAATTCCGGTTCAACAATCCTATGTTTGTATACACCGAAAATATATCGTCATGGTGCTCCCAACTCCTTAACCGTGAGATTATAGACAATATGAGAAAGGAGACTGCTACCAGTAAGCAGCTTAATAATGAACCTATCACTGTTGAAATCCACCACTAGCTCCTATAGATTCATTTGTTTTCAGATTAATTAAGGCATTGTGGGATAAACAAACTACGTACAGTGACATTGTACACAACAAAAAACTTTTAAACATAGGCATTGATGTAAAGAAAATAGGTGACAAGAAACAAAGTAATTTTACCTCTCTAACAAAGTTTAACTGAAGAAACAAAAAGATTGTACTAGCCTATGGCTTAGATTACTGTCCTAACCACCAAACCAAAATTCCTTTCATAGATTTACCTGTATTTTGAGAAACTTTGTAACACCATAAAAAAATGTGATATTTATAACAACAACTTCAAAATGTAACAATAACATCCACAACTATAGATAACCAACAACACTTATTAGAAAATTTCTCGCAGTAGTCAAGGCAAACTCATAATTCTAAGGATTTTTGTCACCGTTACAATCCCTACAAAAGACAACACACTAATAATTACCAAACCAGACAAAGGACGTGGAGTTGTTATCTTAACAAAGTTGACTATAAACAAAAGATGATGGCTATTGCAATGACCACACAAAATTTCAAACGAATTACAGCTGAAGTTTCCACCCACTTACTCTAACTGGAAGACAAATTAGATAGATTGCTTCGTCAATTAAATCTTCTATCAATGGCTCTCCAGCTTCTGGCTCAGACTTGGCACACTTATGGGCTTGCCTAAGTTCACAAGGCAAAATATTCCCCTAAGAACCATTATTTAATTCAATTGGCACTTTTAATTATAATGTTGCACAAATTTCTGGTCCCCATCATCGTCTCCCATAACTACTAATAATATCCATGATAATTTCCACATCTTTGCCAAAATCACATCAGCTGAACTTCCAAAACCCGTCACAATGGCGAGTTAATGTTAGAATTGAATCAATATTTAAAAATGTACCACTACAAGAGACACAGAATTAATAACTAAAACCCCTGGACACCTACTCCCTGAACCAAATTTAGGATTAAATAAGGTTAACTTCAAAATACTGAAACCACAGCCCATCATTCAGTTTTACTTTTAATGATTGCCTGCTATACCCAACCAGACGGTGTAGCCAGGCTCCCACTTGCCCCTCCTATGCCAATGCATGTCTAAATTATCACGAACAAAATGCTATGGCAGAAGGACCAAGCTGAGTGTCTTTCAAGGCCTTGATACTTCAGTTTTGCTCTATGGAGCGAAACCTGGAGCATCAGTGGCCTGTAAGAGTCTCGATTGATGCCTTTTGTAACAAGCCCCTTCGCCGAGATCATGGGGTACAGTTGGCAGGAAACAAGTGTCCAACAGGCGGTACACCGTGAGACTGGCATGGGACCGGTTTACTTGCATAATCCGGGACGCCAACTCAGGCTATATGCCACCTAGCTCGCCGCCCTATGGACGACCCCTGCCCACCAGGTTGTCTCTCTGCGAGACAACCCTGCGGTGGAGG
>NW_023640100.1:0-11585 GCF_015228065.2 Penaeus monodon
TTTTTTTTTTCCCAAATTATTTACAGGATCTTAGAGAATCATCTGGTTGCAGCTGCCAGGCTTTTGTTTTTTATTATAATAATTATGATTAATATTATTGTTAATTATATTATTGTTATTATCTTTGTATTATAATTGTGTTGATATTGTTTCATTTATTTTGTTTTTATTGATTTGCTTATCTCGTTTATTTCTGCTTATTGTATTTTCCCCATTATCAAAATCCTGGACATGTACATGTTATTTTTCTTTCTTTCTTTACTTTACTTTTTCTTTCTTTTATCCCATATATTCCTTTTGACATATTTTGTTGGGTGTTTTCCTTGATGGAATTCTTGCTCATGGTTTAAATTTTTGACCGCTTTCACCAGACCCATTTTGCTTGTGTGCACACTTAGGCAAAGACCAGCTTGCGCTGTGTCGTATAACCTTTCTCACTCTTACTGTTTAGCTTGACAGTGACTGACTGATTATCTTGCTGGATTTGCGCCTAGTGTCTCCCCCCCCGTTTTCTGTCATGATGATGATGACAATGATGACCTTGCTAATGAGAGCTTACCTTAGGGGGAGATGTGTGTGTTTTACCAACCCTCTTACTTAGTGTATGTATGTGTGTGTGTGCGCGTGTATCAGGCATGTGGCCAGCTTTCTCTCTCTCTCTCTCTCTCTGTCTGTCTCTCTCTAACTCTCTCTCTCTCTCTCTCTGTCTGTCTCTCTCTAACTCTCATTCTCTCTCCCTCCCTCCCTTCCTCCCTCCCTCCCCTCTCTCTCTCCCTCCCTCCCTCCCATCCCTCCCTCCCTCCCCTCTCTCTCTCTCTTTCTCTCTCTCTCTCTCTCTCTCTCTCTCTCTTTCTCTCTCTCTCTCTCTCTCTCTCTCTCTCTCTCTCTCTCTTTCTCTCTCTCTCATTCTCTCTCTCTCTCTCTCTCTCTCTCTCTCTCTCTCTCTCTCTCTCTCTCTCTCTCTCTCTCTCTCATTCTCTCTCTCTCTTTCTCTCATTCTCATTCTCATTCTCTCTCTCTCTCTCATTCTCTCTCCTCTCCTCTCTCTCTCTCATCTCTCTCTATTCTCTCTCTCTCTCTAGTTCTCTTCTCTCTCAGTTCCCCTCTTCCTCTCTTCCCCCTCTCTCTCCTCATTCTCTCCCCTCCTCCTCTCTCCCCCCTTCTCCTCCCCTTCTCTCTCTCTTCTCTCTCATAATACATAATTTAATACATTATAGTATTTTGTTATATAAAATTATAAAATTTAATATAAAATATATATATTAATTTTAAATTATATATATATATAATATAATATATATATATATATATATGAATTTATCTATAATATTTTATTTTATATATATGAAAAAATTTTATATATGAAATTATATAAGAATGATTATATAATAATAAATTATATATATTAAAAAATTTTAGTATATGTATATTTTTAAAATTTGTTATGTATAAAATATAAAATAATTTGGGATAGGGTAATAATATAATTTAAAATTTTGTGTTTTATAATATTATAGTTATATATTTTTTTTGTAAAAATATGTATATTTTATTATATATATATAAAATATATTTTATAATTTATTATTAATATCTATCAAACCCTTTCTATATATATATATATATATTTATTATAATATAATATATATATATATGATATATATAATAAATTTTTTATGTTTATATTAGTATATGTTTATATTATACTATATGTTTAATATAGTTGTTATATTAAATAATTTTAAAATTATATATAAAAAAATATATTTTTCTTTATTTTTTTATATATGTATAAAAATTATGTAATGTTATATATTTGGGCCCAAACCACCTGTTACACTCTGTCGGGAACCCCCTTCAGCATTATAAACCCTTTCTCAATAAATGCTGCCAGAGAAGATGCGCAATACGGGAAATGTAATTGGTTGATAGGAAAAAAAATAAGACTAAATTTTGGCCTTTTTTGGGAAACAGGCAGTTGCATTTGTTTCAAAAAAGAAAAATAAAAATAAAAAAAGGTTTCATAAGGTGTAATTTCATGTTTATTTCAATTGCACCCCAAATGCCAGATTTAAACTTTTGGATGTAAATGATTGCACTGTGGCATTTGGTTTCCACTGAGTTAATCCCCCCTTTGGTAGAGCTTCTCACTGCACTCGGGATTGCAAAAATTTTTTGGGTTTATTAGAGCATGATCTCTACTCTTTATTTATTTTATTTATTTTTTTTTTATTTATTTATTTTTTTTTCATTGTCTTTCTCTCACACTTTTTCTTTGTTTAAATGTTCTGGGGGCAAATTCCTACGGGGTTTTTGTATTTTTGAAATTGCTTCCTGTCATATGTTACCCAAAAATGAGGTGTCTAAAAGGTTTAAAGGGTTTTGTCACGTTGAACACACAAGTTTAATGGAGTCAACCTTGAATTCAGGTGTTTTTCCCCAAACCTTTATTTCCCAAAATTGTTCAGATGCCAGTGTTTTTTCTGTTTTAATTTTTTTTTATTTTAAGGATGTCCTATGTGCGTTATCTATAGTTATGGAGGCTTTTTTATGCATTTCTTCCCACACTTAAGATTTTTTTGTCTTTAAATAGTGTTTAAAAGTTATATTTTTTAAAATAATTATTACTAAACACATGGGTTTTAATTTTTTTTTCTTTGTTTTGTTTTTTTTTTTTTAGTTTAGAAAAAAACAAAGATGTTGTGATGAAAAGAGAGCCATCCCCAAAGGTTTTTTTATTTTTCCCATTCTTTCACTCACTCTTTCCTCCCCATTTCTCTCCCCCTTTCCCCTTAAGACAAAACCCCCCCACTCCCATCTAATTTTACCCCTCCTTTTTCTTTCTCTTTCCTTTTTTTTGTCCATCTGTTTTCTCTCCCTTCTTTCTCCCCCCTCAACTGTGCAGCCTAAAAGAATTCCCCCCCGTACCAGCAGGGGGGTAAGATAGCCCCCGGGCCCGGAAACCCCCAACCGCTACCAAACCCCATTGGGAGCGGCGGCGGCTTAGGGGGGGTGGGTACGGAGGTTTGGGGATGGGGGTGGCCCGGGGGTTCCTTGGGCTACTCCCAAAGATGGCCCGGGTGGCCAAACCCCCATTCTAAAAGCTTCTCCACCCCCTTCCTTCAGTGGGGGAAATTTCACATCCTCCGGGATGATTTAAAAACTTGGTGGCGGCGGCCCACAGTAGGTTTCTGAAGCCAAACCCCCTTTTCAAAAAAACAGCAACAAAAACCAAAAAGTGTTTTATTTGACAAGGGAAAAAAAAAAAAAAAAAAAAAGGTTCACGCGGGGAGCTCTTTCAATGAAAGACTAAAAAAAAAAGGGAAAAAAATACAAAAAAAATGATAAGGGGTTAAGTAACACAAAAGAAAATTAAAACCCAAAAAAAATAAGGAAAAATTTCACAAAGCCCAATTTTATGTTTTTTGTAGATGGAAAAACTAAAATAAAAAAAAGGAAAAATAAAAGAGCTAAACAACCTATTACCCGGTTTTTTTGAAAAGGGGTTTTTTTCATCTTATTTTTGGGTTTTAAAAAGTGTATTTTGTATTCTATTAAGTCACGTTGGCTTTTTCCCACACGGAATGCATCGTGCATAAACCTTCCCAAAAATGTTGCATCGATGGGTCAAAAAAATGGTTTTTAAAAAAACAAAAAAAAAAAAATTAAGATGATATTGTTTATACCCTGAAAATTCAGGGTTTATTGTTTATTTCCAGAAAAAAAAAATTTTCAGGGATTTTAAAAGCTTTTTGAAACTCTGGTGTAGTTGCTTTAGAAATTAAATTTTTCCCTTTTTGTTTTTTGACTTTTTTAAAAAATTTTTGGAAACCCCGTTTGTTTTTTTTAATAGAAAGGGGAAATCCATTTTATAATAAATAATTTTTTTTAAAAAGGATGATTTTTTAAAATCCTAAAATGATTTTTTTTTTTTCTTTTAAAATAAAAACAAAAGCTGGGAAAGTCCTCAAATTTAGGAATTTTTTTTCTTTTGGGTTTTTTTAGTTTAATTTTTTTTGTTTTATGTTTCTGGGTGACTAGTGACAGGAAAATTTATGCCACAGCCAGGACTCTGCCCTTTTCACCGGGAAAGGGGAGGGGTTTTTTTCGTTTTTTTTTTTTTATCTTTTCCGATGACTTGTTTGATTTTTTGTGAAATTTTATTAAAACCCAAAGAAAATGTCGGACGAGTGTTTTTTCATTAAGTATTTTTTTCTACTGTGGATTTCCCCGCGGCCCGACAAAGCCGGCCCCCGTTGTTGGCCCCCATTAGTAGTGGGTGTCAAATTTATGATGGTTTTTTTATGCTGTAGTTTTTCATATAACCTATAATTTACATAATTGATTTTTTTCATGTATTTTTTTTCCAATATTGTTCTTTGATGCTTGAAAAATAAAAAAAAAAAAAAAAAAATTGTTTTTTTTTGGTACAAAAAGGTTTCTCAAAGTTTTTTTTAAAAATTTTGGGTTTCTGTTTTTTTCTCTAAGTTATATTGGTCGGTAGCAACCATCCTGAACATTTTGTAAGATTTTTTTGTTCTCGAAAAAAAAAAACCAAACAATGTTTGTACAGGAAACATTATTTTTGTCACACTTAATAAGTTATTTGAAGATATTTTTAAATAAAGTGAAATATCAAATTTTTTTTTTTTTTTCCCCCTTTCCCCAAATAGTTTTTTTTTTTTTTTTTCTTTTTTTTTTTTCTGTTTTTCTTTACTATTTTTGGTTTTTTGTCTTGTGCTTTTTTATTGTTTTTGACCCGGGGTTTTTTTTTTCTTCTAATTAGAAGTTTTAAAACCTTGCATTGGATGTTATGATTAAAATTTAATTATATTTAACACTATATTATTATTTTTATTTGATGGGTTTGATTGTTATTAACGAGAAAAAAGGGTTTAGGTGGGGCTACAATGTTTTACGTGTGCAAGCTGCAGTGGAGGGGAAAATTATGGCCAGCGGGAGTAGCAGGGAAAAAGTGCAGTTGTCAATCATTTTTTCATTGATTTTTTTTTTCAACCCTTTATTTCCCAAAAAAGTCCAAGGGATTTGTACGCTTTTCTCCCAGTGATTTCTGGCAAGGCCTGTAGTTTTTAAAAACCTTTTTCTCTTTATATTGAAATAATGACCCCTCAAGAAACCCTTTTAGCAAAATTGTATTCCAAACTTTGTATTAAACCCAATTTTTGAAAACTTTGACTGGAACTTTTTCATTTTTAAACCTTTTACATCGCCTTGGGCCACAAGACGGCAAGTGGACGGAGCAGGAAAGGGACTCGAAGTTTGTGTGTGGATCTGAACAAGGCCGTGGGTGTTGGAAGTATGGAACAGTATCTGTGGAGTAAAAAACACTGATAAAAATTTGTTTAATAATATCCCACGGAAAATTTTGCCAATTTGGGTAAAACTCGGGTTGATAATGTTCCATGGGGTTTTTTTAAATAGTAAAGCACCCTTTTAGAACATGATCTAATGGAGAGGAAAAAAGCCCATAAGTGGGATTCTGTTAAAAAAGGATGTGATAAAAAAAAACTTTTTTCCTGAAATGGGAAGGGTTTTTCCAAAAAAGTATTTTACAAAAATGTTGATCTATTTTATATTTAATAAAACCAATTTAAATCTGACCTGATTAAATGATCAATATTGTTTAAAAAAAAAAGAACAATAAAAAATTTTTTTACCCTACATTTGAAGGATAAATGAAAAAAAGTTTTGGGGACATTGATACTGCTTTAAACAAATATACTGGACTTGTTTCTCTCGATTTAGGGACGGGAGACAGCCCCATGCCAGGGATCCCCAAATTTTGGGACCTCCCCCTCCCCTCCCTTTTTTTTGCATGTTTTTTTTCCCCCCTTTCCTTTTTTTCTTTTTCCCCCTTTCTATGCACGCAAGGTGGGAGACGTTGAAAGGATGAAAGGCTGGCTTTGTGTCAGTCCTGAAGGCCCTCGGGGAAGCCTGGGCTCGGTTTTCCCCTTTGGTTAATTTCTACCCCTTCCCCTCAGGGGCCCCTGGGGGGTGCCCGTTTCCTCTGGGGACCCTGAGGGGTAGACCGTTCCTCTGGGGCCCCCTGGGGGGTAACCTTTCCTCTGGGGCCCCCTGAGGGGTAGGCCCTTTTCCTCTGGGGCCCCTGGGGGGTTTAACCTTTTCCCTCTGGGGACCCTGAGGGTAGCCTTTTCCCCCCATTTTTTCAGCTACCATGCCAAATGAAGTTTTTTTACCCTTTATTAGGGCTTTAAAAGGGGCAGGGCCTTGCCCCTGATCCAGTACCCCCTCCTGAAGTTTATGGAAACTATCTGTCCCCAATCATCCCCCGGGTCAGTGCTAAACCTTCAAATACCTTCCTCTCTCCCAAAAACCTCCACTCCATCCCCTAGGGCCAACTTCATTTCTACCCCCTCCCCCCAATTACACTCTTCACCCTCATTGTCCTCCCCCAATACTAAAGTACCCACCCCCTCACCCTTCCTCCCCCCCTCGTCCTTCTATGCTTCCGCCTCGCAAACTTTTGGGCCCAACTAAGGGGGACGATTCTTCGAAATTCCCCCTCTACGCCCCTTCTTTTCCACAATGCTTAAAAACAAGTAGGAAAATTTTCCCTTTTCAGTCGTTCCGATCGTCAGCTTTCTGACATCGAGTCCCAAGTTCGTCAATTACCCAGACGCCTCATGACAAATCCTTTCCCGCAAACCTCATCCCCCCTTAATACTTTTCCCGGGAACTTTTTTCTGTTTTCCCCGATGATTGTACTGTTAAAAGGATGGTAGACTAAAAACGACCTGCTCGCCTGCCTTTTTGACCACGATGCATGGAAACAAGCTACACTATTCCCCCAAAGGGGCCCCAACGAAGTCCTCCCACCAATATTTAAAAATTTAGCTTCCGTAGACATACCTTCATAAAGTTTTTTTGGGGTGGAGTGCCCCCCCTGTCCGCCCATATCGTCCTCTCCCCGTCAGCAGAAATGTTGGCTTTTTGGCCACCACAAACATCCTTAGCCCATCCCCTGTATGTGTCTAACCTTGTCATGACAATTAAAATTGCTCGGCCGCACCCGTGTGCCATTTGTGGGGGCCCCATGAAATGTTCGAATTTTGAGGTAGCATTTCTCGATTCAAACTAGACTCATCACTGAGCCAGCCGGGAAAGCGGCCCAACGAGGTTTTTTCTTTCTCTTTGCCTTTTCCAAACTCCTTCGCCCCACCCCACCCCAGCACTCCCCCATTATTTTTCCCCTCTACCCCAAAAACACCTATCTCCCCCCCCCCCGTAAAATTTTCTTTTTACAAACCCAGATACCCCCTTCCTCCCCCTTCCCCGGTCCCTCCCCCCTCCTCCTCACTCTGTCTCCCCGGGCAATAAAACTTTCCACGCCACCCTCCCACATCCTCCCCTAGACCCTCCTCCCCCTTGCCCTGGGACATCTATCCCTCTTGTCCTCCAAAAGGGAAACCTTTTTTTTTTCCACCCCCCCCACCTAACCCCCCTCCGAAGCTCTTGAAGAACCAAAAACTTCACAAAATGACCCAAGGGAATGTTTACTCCCCCCTTAACCCCCAATCTTCTTTCCCTATTCGCTCTACTTCAAATATTTCCCGGGTTTTATCCATCCTCCTCCTAAAGGTCCCCCCCCCCTCTTCCCCCCACTCCCCCCAAAACACCCCCACCCTCTCCCCCTCCATGTCCCACCACCCCTCCTCTTTCCCATTCCCCTTGCCACCCCCAACTCCCCCGGGTGACTCCTTGATGTCAAAAATGTCCCCAGTCATGACATCCATCCGATACTTCCAGCTTTCCCTGCCCCTCCTATCAACCCCCCAGATTTTTTTTCCTCTCAAACACCCGTCAAACCCAATTACCCTTTGTTTGTTCCATAAGGGTTCCCCGGGCCCTTTTTTCTTTATACAGTGTCCCTTTTGGGCAAAAAAATACCCACTCAAAAACAAAATTTTTTGAAATGAGACTACAGTTTCAAATCCACCCAATTCGATTTCTGTTGAAGAGGGAAATCCAGGGGGATTTCGAAACTGTAGTTGATTTAAATAAACAGTATTTGCTTTTGTGAGTGTTTTTTTCCATTCACAGTTTTCCTCCTTCCTTCCCCAACAAGTATCCCTTTTCACCCAAAACCCTACACCTTTTAATCTTTTTCTTTTTACAAAATCTCCCCCTTACTCATCGCTCCCCCTCTTTACCCTTTCCTACCACACGACCCTTTCTGCGGGTTCCGTATAAATTAAAAATAATTTTCAATTTCATATCAGTGTTTAATTTTGGAGGGAGGATACCCGCTTTAAGATATTAATTTTTTTTCCATTATATGTTATTCCCCAACCCTAACCATACATAATAAAAAAAAAAAAATTGGGTTTTGGGAACACAATCAAGGTAAACAAACACCTAAGACGCTTGTCAGGAAGGGGCGTAAAAGACATGCACTGCAAATCTTAATGTATAATATAATTATATATTTTATATAATATATATATAATTATATATATATTAATTATACATATATATAATATATATAATAATATATATAATATATATACATAATATATATTTTATTATATGCTATATTATATGTAATATATAGAATATATAGAAAAATAATATATATTTTATTTTTATATGTATATATTAGTATATATATTTAAAATATGTATAATTTTATGTTATATATTGATATATATATAATATAATTTGTATATATAAAAAAATTTTTTTTTTATATATATATATATAGTATAATATATAAAAATTATTAAAATTATTTTTGATATATATATATAATATATATATATATATTTTTATAATATATTTATATATATAATGTAAAACCAAAAACAAACAGAACGTGTACACAAAAATGAAAAAAGAAACAGCCCAGTAAAAAGAAAATAAAGTTTTCGAACTCTTCCGATTCCTCTTCGCGAATAAAAACCAAAGGATACAAGGAGATAATTTTGGCAAGTATAAAGTGATAGGAAAGGACGAACAAGAGCTGAATCGGGCTCAGGAGGGCAAGGGCGAAGAGTCTGGGGGAAAGGGTTTGCAATAACGAGGAGGTAGATACCCAAACCCCATTGACCCATCAAGTTTTAAATCAGGGATTTTTCTAATTAAAAGAGATTCAACATTTTCTTTCGTACGAATTGGCTGATTTAAGAATTAAATTTTGCGCTTTTCCAGTTAAGCGGGGACCCTTTATCCCGTAAATGAACGAAACACGCTTTTATTCCTAGCAATCTAAAAACACGCTGAGTTCATTAATTCTTTTTTAAAAACTCTACCGGTCCACCTTGAAAATTGGACAATCTTTACAAGGTTAGGGAAATACCCGGGGGGGAAGTCTCAAAAGACCCTAGCCCCATTGTGTTTTACTAAAGTATTACGCAACTATTTTGGGTGGTAAAGACAAGTCAAAGCCGCGCCTTTAAACATGTCCCTTTTTTATCGAGGGGCGGGTTTTTAGGAAAATTAACAGATTCTGGCACATCTGTTAGAATTACGGGGAAAGGTATAAAATTTCCATCTCGCGATGAGGTGCCCGATTTAAGAAGAAAAAAGGGGATTCCTAATTTTTGAAAAAGTTTCCAAAAAACTCAACTCCCGATCAATAAAAATTTTCACAAATTCTATTGCCCCCAAGAAAAATGGACGAACTATGACTTTTTTAAAATAACGGGTGATTTGAGAAAAAAAGAAGAAATTAGGGTTTGTGAGGGGTTTACGGTAAAATGAAAATTTAAAACGAGCATTTACATTGAAAAAGTATGTCGAGAAATGGTAATTTCCTGAAAATTTTCCCCTTCTACTTTTAAAATTTATAGTACGCGCGAGGTTGTTTATTTTACGAGAAAAACATCAAATCTGAACGGTCGTTGCCCCATAGAAAATAAATCTCAACATAACGAAACCAAAAGTGCGGGAGGGGAAGCGGAAGGAGCTCAGATTAAAAAAATCTCCCTATATAAATTCGAAGGACCCGGGGTTAACATTCCATCCGATACCTTGATTTGTTTTAAAATTCACCCTCAAAAATAAAAACATTTTTCGTGACGCACAACGAATGAGATCAATAAAGCAATTTACCGGTAGGGATCTTAAAACACGAGCGAAAAGTTTTCTTTTAAGAAAATTTTAACACATCTTTTAAGGGAACATTAGGACAAAGATCTACATCAAAGCTCACTAATTTTTACCGTGCTCGCAATTTCAACCTATCCATGAAACCATTGAATGTTTAAAATGACATCAGAAAAGGATCCCCAAAAAAAGGGGATAAAACGCTCGCAGCCATGATCAAAGGACGGGTAACCGATTTCAAAACGAAATAATAGGCTTAGAGGGACGCCCCGTTTGTGGTTTTTGGAAGGGAAAAAATACGGAATAGGGGATTAAACCCTTCTAAAAACGATCAAAAGAATTTGGGGGCAGGACAAAAAGGAGCAATAGTATTACGAAAGCTCCGTGACAGAGAATCGGGTTGGAGCCAGTTTTTGATACTCTCCCTTTTATCCATTTCGGTTTTATTGTCGAAGAGGAACTCATGAAGGTTCGAAACGTTACGGGTTTGTTTCATTTTTACTGTGGCTGTTCTCTTTTTATCTTGTGTACAGTTACTGGTTTTTTGGTTTTTGTTTATCATGGGAAACCACGTTCATTCCCTTCGTCTGTTCTTCGGTGCCAATTGCCCCCGGGGTTTTCACGTCCCATTAGACGTTGACAAGTCTGATTTCCTCCCGGGGAGGAAGAACCAGGGCAAATTTTTTAAAAATGCTTACACGAGAGGGAAGCCCCCTTCTTTGGCCAGTACTTTTAAGTTCTAGATTGGGCTTCCTTTTTAATTGTGAGCGTCCCCTTTTTCGATAGCATCCCCTTGCGCAATTAGATGTTATGAGCATTTCTTTTGTTTGTAAATCGTTAGATTTCTTTGAGAATTCCCCCCTTCAATTTGTTTACGACCTTTTTAGCCATTGCGCGCGTAGAGCGTTTTTGAAAAGCAACGGCATTTCTTGCTTGCTTTAGTTTTCAAGTTTGGGTTTGCCCGGGCCTTTTATTTGGCCCGGCGTGTCAGCTTTTTATGGCGTCTAATTTTTTTTGGGCGACACCGGGGCTTACCCTGGCGGGGGGTTGCCCCGCAGGGGGCTCCTGTAGCCGTGGTGTAGCATTTTTCGCTAACTCTTTACCGCACGACGGCTTTGGTTTTTGTGGGGTTTTTCTTAGGGAATTTCGTGTGCCGCAATTCTCCAAGTAGTTCAGTGTGGCGTTCCCCGGGTCGCCGCAATGCAGCAACACCCTTTATGTTCTTGGTTTTTTAGATTGCCCTGCACAGTGGTGACCTAGGCGCATTTGTGCAGATGACTTTGGACCCGGTTGGGTTTTTTTCAGAAGGCCCGTGGTTATAGCCGGGCATCGAGTACCAGCTGGCCCGGGGGAATGTCTCGTTTCCCCTCTGGTGGGGGGGAAGGCCCCCGGCCCCCAAAAGGGGAAAGGATTTGGGGGCCCCCGGGGCCACCCGGGACAAACTTCCTCCCCTAAAAAAAGTTTTTTTTTTTAAACCCCCTTTTTTTTTTTCCCGGGGG
>NW_023640101.1:0-11584 GCF_015228065.2 Penaeus monodon
CTTCACGGTCCTTACCCCGCCTGTTGGTGCATGGTCACCCCCTCGGGAAGGGGGAAAAGAGTTTTGATGGGTTGACAGCTACCATGCAGCACATTTATTTATATACCAGGCAAGGTTTGTGTCCACATCCTTCTGAAACGGATCTGTGATCACCTACTAAAAAACCAGAGACCAGAGCATCTGGATTCACTCCTTGCAAGGCCCCAATAGAGTTTACTTCAAGTCATGTGGAACGTCGTTGTGAGTTCAGTCATGGGTTTGCCTGTACCCTATATTGACCTTAAGAAGGCCTTTAACTTGTGCATCACAAATTGCTTGGGGAGATCCTAGACCTAGGGAATTACGACACAATTATTGGCCTAGGAAAGCCTGTTACTGGTACGAAAAGTGTATAGGGGCCTTCTTCCCTTTAAACTTTGGGGTGAGGCAAGGCTGTGTCCTTGCAACAACACTTTTCAACATTTGAAAGGACTGGTAGTGGCAGAGCTACAATCCAAATTCGTGTGGAGCAACACTGGGCAAGTCAACAGATGGATTGGTCTGGCAGCAGGAGCCATGTTGGTAATTATGCAGAAAAACCAAGCTACATGTCTTCAAGGTCTTGATACTGCCAGTTTTGTTGTATGGAAGTGAAACTTGGATGTTATTTAGTGCCTTGAAGTCTCCTCATGATGCCTTTTGTAACAAGTTCCTACATCAGATCACTGGATACAATTAGCAGGAACATGTGTCCAACCGATCAGCTACACTGTGAGACTGGCATGAGACCTGTTACTCATATAGTCTGGGACCACCAACTCAGGCACCTAGCTCGTTTCCCTGTGGATGTCCCTGCCCATCAGGTTGTCTTCTTGTGCGACAACCCTGGGTGGAGGACGCCCTAGGAGGTCATGGTTTGGGCAGCTCGTCCAGTCCTGTTGCAAAGAGTTTAAAATTGGGCCAAGGGCCTACCTGGAAACCTCCCCATGAGGGACCCCTGTTGCTGGAAGCGAAGGGCAATGTACCCCAGTCGACATTGCCCCCTAATGAAGATGATGAACTGGAAAAAATTCCCAATCATTCATGATTTTCTCTCAAACTGAGAATTACTTCTTGTGGGTTTTTCATAGTTCTTTCATGAATTTCTATTATTTCTTCTCTTCTGTACGCTTTGTTGATTGCTTTTAAAAATTCTTTTTTTACTCTCTTTCATTTTTCTCTTAGATTTCGTTAATTCCCTCACCCAACTGGACCCCCTTTCCCCCTTTAAATTCGGTCGGCTTGCATGGGGAAAAAGCCGGTTTTTCCCGATTTGACTATAGCTTTACATTCCCAAATAGTGAACTCTTTTTGGGGCTTGGATGACTTGTAATAATTTAGTTAAAAAAACCAATAAAATATAGTTTTAGCATTTTCCCCTTACTTAGGTAAGGAAGCCAACAAATGGGGGGTTTTTGCATAATCATCTATAGATCACAACCACCATAGAACTATGTATAGAGTAAGCCAAAGTTTTTGCTAAATAGCCCCTTTTTTGTTCGAGTGGGTGTGACCCTAATCTTCCATTCTAAATTAGGACGGGGTTTTTAATAAAACCTTATTTGTTTTTTAAATCGCACTCTTCCGCCCTTTTATGGAATCGCATCTTTCGGGGCAAAACCCCCCGCATCTGTGATTTTGTATAGTTAGATACCCGTAGGAATCGACCGACAAGTCCCCACACTGTTATTTAGTCCTCTTACCTATTTTCTTTTTAAATCTTTGAAAAAAAAATGAAACAAAAATCAAATTTATAAAAAAACGGCTAGAAAAAGTTAACATCCCCACCTTTTTTGTTTTTCCCCAGAATCCTGGGAAGGATTCCTGGAATCCCCATAGGCCTGCCACAGGGCTGCCGCCTGCGGGCGCCCGTATCCGTAGTCTAAGCCGAGCTTTTCAATCAGGTAGCATCACCACATGATGCTAGGAAAGGGCCCCCCTGCGGGCCCCAAAATCCGTCAAAATCCAGCTCCCAGCACAGTATTGCTCGTCCTTAATCGACGAACTACAGGATCTACGAGCGCGCACCGAGAAGGACCTGGGCGAATCTGCGGGACTGTGGTCAAATTTCTACCTTCTTTGCCTGGACAAGGGCTTCGAGGAATCTGGGCAACCAATCGGGGGACCGGCGGACCTTCGACCCGGGGTTTGGGCTTGATATGGGTGGATGTCACCCAAACCAGAAAAAGGGCCGGCATACAATACCCCTGCAACCACAAAATTAAAAAAAATTGTATTATCATATGCATTTTTTCCATCTATATCTATTCTATCTAATTTTTAAAACTATCATACTTTTTAACATATATAAATATATATATATATATAAAATATAATAAATATATATATTAATATAATATATATATATATATAAAATTTATATAAATATATAATATTATATATATATATATATTATTATTTAATTAATATTATATATATTATAAATTTATTTTTTTGGGTGGTGTGTGTGTGTGTGTGGTGTGTATTTAAAAATTTAAAAAAAACTACATCCCTACAAACCTACAAAAAACCCTACCCACCACACCACAACACCCAACCCCACCCCCCACACCCCAAAAACAACCCCACAACCACCCCACACACACACCACACGCCACCACACACACCACACACACACCACACCACCACACTTTATATATATAATATATATATATATATTATATATTTATATATATATGAGTGGGGGTTCTTTACACGCACCACACAACACACCCACACACACACCACACACACACCACACACACACACCACATGTGTGTGGGGTGTTAAAAAATAAGTCACATTTAATTAAATACATCATCATCATCGGGGGAAAACCCCGACGGGGGCGCGGGCCGCATCCCCCTTCGCTTCCACCCGAACCCCGGGCGATCCCGCAGGCACACGGCCCTCTCATTCCCTCCGACAGGTCTCGTCGACTGCCCAGCCTTCCCTAGGACGCCCCACAGGTCCCTCCCCCAGGTTGTCTCGCAGAAGCAACCTGGTGGCAGGTCGTCCTAGGAGCAGCTAGGGGCCCAAAAGCCTATTGGCCCCTTTATGCAAAAAACAGCCCCATGCCGGGTCTCAGGGTGTCCGCCGTTGGGACCGGGGTCCTCCCAAACTGTACCCCGACCGGCAAAGGGGACTTGTTTACAAAAGGCATAAAGGGCGAGACCCGCCGGTACGCCCGGGGTTTCGCTTCCTAGAAAAAAGGGGAAGTATAAAGGCCTTAAAACACGCAGCTTGGCCTTCTCTAGGTACCGCACTCCAACGCCTTGTTTTTGAGTTCAGGGTCCTTTGCCAGCCTCCGTCTATTTATTCCTGTCTCAACCCAGATAGGGACTCCTCCCAAGGTTGTAAAACTTTCTGTGATTTCACCCTCCCCCAAAGCGGGATCACTAAACGGTTCCCCTAACAGCCCCCAAATCCAAATCTTGGGTCTTGGGCCCCAGGGACCTCAAAGCCTAGGGGTTTTCCCCTCTTTTGCTAACCCAAAGCCGCCCAATGACCCAAAGGACCAATAAGGCACCGCGGCAAGTCAAGGTCCGAGACCTTTAAATTTGCCTAGTGTTCCCCCGCACGACTTGGCGTAGCTCTCCCCATTATCCTCCTACAAGGTTTTGAAAGTGTGGTCAAGACACGCCTTCCCTCACCCCTGAATAACGGGGAAGATTCGACATACCCCCCCCCCACACTTACGCACTTTCGTCCCATATGGGGTTTGCTATCAGGCCAATATCTGTGTCGGGAATTTCCCCCACCCTCGGGATCTCCCTACGATTCCCGAGCACCGATCAACGCCTTTTTGAGGTCATGTTGGGCTGAAAGCCCCCCCGCCCAACAAACCCCCCCGGCCGTTCCAAAATTTTTCAAACGCTAGTAACGGTCTATTGGGGCTTGCCAGAAAAATCCGACTTTTCCGGGCCCCTCGGTGCCTCATATGGTTGCGGATCCGTTTCAGAAAATGTGAGGGGAAAACCTTTCCCTGGTACTACATGTATCCCACGGTAGTTGCACATCCTCGCCCCCCTTTTCCCCTTCCAGAGGGTCCCACGCCCCCACGGGTCGGGAAAGGTACCAGACGCCAAATGGCAGCGGCTGTTCAGCCCCGGGCCTAGGTTCACCCCCAGCCTTAGCATTTTTCGGGGGATATACATATCCTGCAGTTTCCACTTTTCCTTGAAATCGCCACCTAACCTCTTAGGTAGAGGTTCCCGCTGATGGGGGGGCCCCGGCACAGGCCTGAGACAACGCTTCACCCAAGCAACTGTTAGGTCCCCCTGTAAAAACGTTCAAATACTCACCCAACGTTCACAAACCCCAAAACAGATCAATGACCTCCCCCCCTATCGACTGCATTCTCTGGAGGGGCTGGGGGTTTTCTCGGGGCTTGGTGGGAGGGGAAGGTCTTACCAAAAGGGCCTTCGACCTCCCCCAAAAATTTCTGATGAAATTTCCTTGCCCCTTCCAGCGTGTCCGGCCCTACGCACCAGGGAAAACTCGCAGACTTGATTCCTTCCCCGAGCCTTGCGACCCCTTTCTGCCCAATTTCCCCGGGAGTGGTATTCTGCCTTGTCCTTGGCGTACCCAAGGACTCCTGACTGCTTCGTGTTCGCTTGGGCCCCACAGAGCACGGGATCCTCGTTCGGGGTTTTCTGAGAATGGTCAAGACTGCTGTGGCAACCCCGGCACCTCCCCCCCTTTCTTCCAGTAAAACCCCTTAGGGGGGCCACGGGGAGGACGGGGATTTTGAAGTGGACCCGCGGGGTCCACAACACCTGGGGTCGGTCCCACAGAACTCACACCCGGAAAACCCTGCAGTTCGGGGGTTTCCCCCATCGCTGCTGACAAAAATGGGTCGTCCCCTTTGGGCCACTGTACCCTTCGCTGAAACCAATCCAACGTGCATTGGGACGCGGTCCCGGGACCAAGATCCTCATTTTCTGGCCCTAGAAAGCCCGGGAGAAGGGGCTTTCTCGCTGCTGGGTCAGCCCCCGGGCCCTGGGGCCGCGACTCTCTGCCCTGGGTCACAGCCGGATACCGCTTTTGAATCGCCCAAAAAGCGATGTCTCCCCGGGGGGCTCGTTTGCCACAGATGCGATTTGGGCGTAAACGCCTCTTTCACATCGGTTTTAGTACATCTAGGGTTCGAATAAGAGACGAAGCCAAACTTTTCAGTCTAAAGCCATATCGCTCATCACCGGTTCCTCGACTACCGCAGGTGAAGTCGCTGGAAGGGCTATGAAAACCCCTGGAGGTGTGACCTCGCTGCGGCCCGACCAGTATATGAACACCCCACTTATCGTGCCGCTACCGGGTTTTCTCCCCTCAGAGGGCGCCCCCCAAACTCCCTCCCCAAATTCCCGCGATAGCAAGGTAACTCTCACCGCCCGGGCCCGATTTTTCCAAAACCCCGCCTACCCGAAAGCCCCGGGTTTAAACCCTGGTGGTCCCCGGGGTGCCCCACCTCTCCGCCCCCCCCAAACACCCCCAAAAAAGGGGCGGCGGCTTTTTTCCGCCTTCCCCTGTGGGGTTCCCGAGGCTTTCCCCCACAACTTCATGGGGGTTTTGGCGCCTGCCGGGGCGCAGGCGGGCGAGTAACTTCGTCCCAATCCTCCCCCCCGACATTGCCCCCAGGGGACCCCACCCGCCTTACTTGCTGGGGGGGGAGGGACAAACCCCCCCCCCCGCTTACCATTCACCCGGACGTTCCAGAGGGTCTTCGGGGGGAGGGGGACGGAAGGCCCACCTCCCCCGAGCCCCCCCATTACCCCAGGGGGCTAGGGGCGGAGTTGGTACGGACCGAGCGTGCCCACACCCGGGGGGCCATCCCCTCCGTCCTCTGGGGCCTCCTCCCCCCGAGACCCCCCACAGATTTGCCTGGGACCGCAAGTCCCCCTTACCAGGGGTCCCGGGGAGCCCTGCAGAGTTTTATGATGGAAGGGGCTGTACCTGGCGGGGAGACTTTCGAATTGCTCCTTTTTTCGCACGGGGCTACCGGGGGTGGAACTAAAAACAAAAGGGGCATGCACCTTTAAAACCTATCTAGGCACCACCCCATCTTACACACATACATTACAGTATTATATATATCTATATATTATATTTTAATATATATAATATTAATTTAATATATTATATATATATATATAAAAGAAAACTTAATTTATATATATATTATAAAATTATATATATATATATTATATATTAAAATTTAATTATATATAAAATTAATATAAATTATATTATTTTTTATATATAATATAATTATTATATCTAATTTTATATATTATAATATATTATATATTTATATAGGATGCTTTATACTGTAATGTGATGTGATGAAGCGAGGTTGGTGCCTAGAATTTTAATCTTGCATCCTTCTCCTTGCAGCTTCCCCCCGGGCTACCCATGGAAAGGGAGCTTCCCAAATCTCCCCTGCCAGGCCAGCCCTCCCTTAACTTCTGCTGCCTCCTCGTGGCCACCCGGGGGAAACTGGGTCCTTGGGTCCCGGGCAATTGGGGGGGGGGATCTCGGCAGCAGGGCCCCAATTACGGAGTTTAATGGCCCCCGCTTTTGGACCGCCTGGCTCCGTCCAACCCCGCCCCCTACCCCCTGGGGAAAGGGGCGGCTCGGGGGGTGGGGTTGCCAGTCCTCCCCCCCCCAAATGACCCTCTGGACTCAGTAATGGTAAACGGGGGAGGGTGTTGTCCCTCCCACCCCAAGTAAGGGGGGCTGTGGGTCCCGCGGGAGGGCAAATTCGGGGGAGGATTGGGCGAAATCTGCCCCTGCGCCCGGCAGGCGCCAACCCACCATGAAGCTTGTGGGGAAACCCCCGGACCCCCCAGGGGGGGGGGGGGGGTCCCCACCTCCGCCCCCCTTTATCTGGGCTTTTGGGGGGGGCGGCAGAGGTGGCGGCACCCGGGTGCCCCCCCAGGCTTCCTCGGGGTCTTTCCGGGAGGGGGGCTTGAACTCCGGTCCTTCGCAATACATTACCCCGCTACGCGGGAATTGAAGCGACTGGGGTTGGGTCGCCCTCTCAGAGGGGAAAAACCCGGTACGCAGATCATGTGGGTGGTTACCCTATACGGGGCGGGCCCCAGCGATGGGGCCCACCTCCGGGGGTACCCTAGCCATCTCCTCGACTTCACCCGGTATCGAGGGGGACACCGGTTGATGACGTATCATGGGATTAGCGAAACATCTTTTTGGGTTGTCTTTATTGCGTTAGCCCCTACCTTTTTCATAAAACCGATGTAAAGAGGGGTTCTCGCCAAAATCGCATCTGTGGCAGCGTTGCCCCCGCGAGACATTCGATTTTCTGGCGACTTAAAGCGGGATCCGGTGTGACCCTGGCACAATGTCTTGCCCCCCCTGGTCGGGGCTGACCCAAGCGGAAAGCCCCCTTCCCGGGACTTGCTAGGGGCCCGAAATAGGGGCCTGCTCTGGTCCACGCTCCCTGCATCGTTGACTTGGGACGCGTACGGGGGCAGTGGCCAAGGAAAGACCACTTCTTTCAGCACGCGATGGAGGATCCTCCAAACTGCGGGGTTTTCCGAGTCTGATTCGTGGGACCGCCTAGGGTGCTTGTGGGTACCCTGCGGGGGCCCCTTCAAACCCCCGTCCCCCCGGCCACCTAAGGGTTTCATTGGACGACTAAGGGGGGGGGAGTGTGCCCGTGGGGTTTGCCAACAGTCTCTGCCGTTCTCAGAACAGCAAATTGACGGATCCGTTCTCTGTGGGAGCCTTCAAGCGCGTAACACTCGAAGCAGCCGGGTCCATTGGGGTACCCCAAAGGGCAAGGGAAATACCATCTCCCTGGAACATTAAGCCCCCGAACGTGTCCAAACTCGGGTGAAAGGGAATCAAATCTTGCGACTTTCCTGGTGCGTGGGTCGGACACTGCTGAAAGGAAGGGAACATTTTTATCAGGAAACTTGCGGGAGGGCAAGCCATTTTTGGGTTAAAAACCTTTGCCTCACCAACCCTGAAAAGAAAAAAAGCCCCCTCACAATACTGCATCCCATCAGGGGGAACGGACATCTCAATCTGTTGGGTTTTGTGAAAGTTGGGCTGAGTATTTTGAAAAGTTTTTCCAGTGGACCCTCCCAAAATTAGCTTGGGTCAAGCGGGCCATGCCTGTGCCGGACCCCCCATCAGCGGGACCTCCCCCCCTAAAAAGGTTTGGCTGGCGTTTCCAAACTGAAAGTGGAAAACTCAGGCAATTTATCCCCTGAACGCTAAAACTGGGGGTAACCCTGGGCCCGGGCCCGCAACCGACTGCCTTTGGCGTCTGGTCCATTCCCCCTGACCTGCTGAGGGGCGGGTCATCCCCTCTGGAAGGGGGAAAGGGGGGCGTGGGGCTGTACAATACCGGGGCTTACCGCTCACTACCAGCAAGGTTCTCGCTCCATCTTCTGAAAAGGATCCGAACCACCTACTAGGGACCAAGACCGGAGCAGTCTGGGTTTTTCCTGGCAAGTCCCAAAAACCGAACACCTTCGAAAAATTGTGGAACGCCGTCGTATTTTTGGGGCTGGGTTCTTTCAGCCTCATCGCCTCAAGAAGGCTTTTTACTCGGGCTCGGGAATCGCAGGGAGTCCCAGGGTCAGGGGAATTCCGACCGATTTTGGCCCGATAGCACCCTTTCTGTTTGAAAGTGCTTTGTTGGTGGGTATTTTGAAATTTTTCCTGTTTAATTTAGGGGGGCAAGGCGGTCCTTGCCCCACACTTTTCAAAACTTGTATGGACTGGGGAATGGGCAAGCTACTACCCAAAACGTGCGAGCAACCTAGAAAATTAAGGGCTCGACCTTCTTTGCCGCATTTGCCATCCATCTGGTCCTTGGGCCTTGTGGCCCTTTGGGTTTTGCAAAGAGCAACCCCTGGGTTTTGAGGTTCCTGGACCGACCAAGATTCAGGACTTTTGGGGGCTGTTTGGGGCCCTTCATCATCCTGCTTGCGGGGGGGGACGTTGAAGCACAAAAGTTTTCAACCTTGGACGTAGTCCATATCTCTGGGTTTTTCAGACCAGGGGTCAGGGCGGTTGGTCTGGGAAAAGGCCATGAACTCAAAACAAAGAGCGTTTTGGGGAGGCGTTTCCCATCAGAAGGGCCAAGCCGGGGCTTCAAGGCCCTTGATACTTCCAGTTTTTCTCTATGGAAAACGAAACCGGGGGCCCACCATGCCTGATCTCGCCTTTATGCCTTTTTAACAGTCCCTTCCCGGATCAGGGTAAGTTCAGACCCTGTCCACCGCGGTTTACACCGGAACCGCATGGGACCTGTTACTTGCAAATCCGGGATCGCCCCTCAGGGTTATGGCCCCCTAGCTCGCCTCCCTATGACGCCGCCCCGTTGTCCTCTGAGCAACCCGGGTGAGGAGACCTGTGGGACGTCCTAGAATCATGCTTGGCGCTCGACGGCCTGTCGTGAGGAAATAAATGGGCCGTTTCCGCCCGGAGCTCGCCTCGGGGATCCTCGTGGCTGGAAACAAGGTGTGCGGGGCCCTGCGCCCCCGTCGGGGTTTTCCCCTTATGTGAATGATTATATCAACACATTAGCATATTATTTTAACCACACACAAAACACCATGTGTGTGTGTTGTGTGTGTGTGTTGTGTGGGGTGTGTGTGTGTTGTTTTTGTTTTGGTTTGGTTAAGACACCACTTATAATAATATATTTTATATATTCATATATATAATAATTTTATTTGTGTGTTGGGGGTGGTTTTTGTGGGGGGTGTGTGTGTTGTTGCGTGTGGGGTGGGTGTGTGTGTGTGTGTGTTGTGTGTTTGTGTGTGTGTGTGTGCGTGTGGTGGGTTTTGGGGTTGTGTCTGGTGTGTGGTTTTGTTAGGATTATGTAATGTTTGTATATGATGTAATTTTATTTTTATAACACCACACCCACACCACACCACCACCACATATAAATATATATATATAATATTAATATATATATTTATTTATATATATATATATATATAATAGATTTTATATAATTATATATTATATTATATATATATATATATAATAAAATATTATATTGTTAATATATATATAAATAAAATAATTATATATTATATTATATTTTTTAATATATGTTGACATGTTTTTGATATAACACTTGAAATAGATAGATATGATGTAAAAAATTCATTGCTAATACATATTTTATATGTATGTGCGGGGGGGGTTATCTGTACCGGGCCTCTTTTTCCGGTCCTTGGGACACCCCACCCCAACCATGCCCAAACCGGGTCAAAGGGTCTCGCTCACCCTTTCTCGTTCGATTCGCCAACTTCCTCAAAGTCCTTGCCAGGTCGAAAGCGTAGATGCCCACACGTCCTGCAGATCTCGCCCAGGCCCTTTCTGGGCTCGCGCTCCCCAGACATCCTCGGGGCCTTCGTCTATTTCGGCGTAGCTATCCCTGTGCTGGAGCCTCGGGGTTTGACTGTTTTTGGGGCGCCCTCGGGGGCGCCCTTCCCACATCAGTGGTGCTGCTACCGCTTTGAAAAGCTCCGGGTTTTTCCCGGACTACTACGGGCGCCCCGGGCGGGCCAGTCCGGGCGCGGGCCTATGGCATTTTCAGGACACCCTTTTCCCAGGGCATTCTAAGGAAACAAATGGTGGGGATGTTAAGCTTTACTACCTTTTTTTATATTTTTTGTTTTTTTGTCTTCTTTTTTTTTTAAAAGAAAAAGGGAAAAATGGGTAAAGAGACTACAAAACATGTAGGCACTCGGTTTTCGATTCCCTTACGGGATAACACCCAAAAATCACACGATTCCGGGTTTTTTGCCCAAACTGCATGCGACTTCCATAAATTTAAGGTGCGATTAAAAAAAATAAAGTTCTAGCTTAAAAAACCCCGTCCTACTTTATGAATGGGAAAATTTTTTGGCCTCACACCGACCGAACAAAAAATGCTGATTTAGCAAATAACTTTGGCTTTACCATCATTTTATCCTTGGGTTGGGGTGTAGATCTTTAATGATCAGCACACCGGGTTAGTTGGCTTCCTTACCCTAATAAGGGGAAAAGCTAAAAACAATTCATTATTTGATTTTAAAAATTGTATTACGCCCATCCAACACCAAAAAATGTTTTACTTTTACAAAGTAAAACCCGCTATAGTCAAAATTCGGGAAAACTCAGAGCTTTTTCCCCAAAGCAACCGACCAAAGGTAAAGGGGAAATGAGGTCCCTTTCCGGGTGAGGAACTATAACGAAAACATAAAGAATTAAAGAAAAGAGTAAAACAAAAAATTTTTAACAGTCAAACAACAAAGCTTGACAAAAGAAAGAATACAAGAAATCATAAGAACTATCAAAACCCCAAGAATTAAATTCTTTTGAGAAAATCATAAGCTTGATTTTTTCCATTTATCACTTCATTAGGGGGGCTAATGTCGACGGGGTTTCGCCCCTTTGCTTCCAGCAACGGGGGCCCCAGGCGATTTTTCCGGTAGGCCCTTGCCCCTTCTAAATCTTTGCAACGGCTGGACGGCTGCCCAAACCATACCTCCTAGGGGGTCCTCCACCCCGGTTGTCGCACAAGAAACAACCT
>NW_023640102.1:0-11581 GCF_015228065.2 Penaeus monodon
TGACACATGAGACGCCTTCAGCGCCTAAAATATTAGGACGTGAGAACGCTTCAGCGCTAATTACGTAAAGACAGACTGGGTCGCCTTCACAAGGAGCGTCAAGCTCGAACTTGTTGGAGAAACCATTGATGATAAAGTAAACAATATTCAGAATTCGATTATAGAAGCAGCATTGCTATCCATTCCTAAAACTTCGACAGATAGCGTTAAGCATAGAGTTCCATGGTGGACACCAGATTGCCGCAGGGCGCTGTGCCGACGCAATAAGGCCTACAGGCTTTTCAAAAATAACATCACTAATGAGAACTTTTGCAATTACAAACTAGCAAGAGCTAGGGCTCGTAGAGTAATAAGACAAGCAAAAAGAGACTCCTGGCGGAGCTTTGTCTCTACAATAAACAGCAACACCAAAATATCAGAGGTTTGGTCCACAATCAATAAAATCAATAAGAAAAAATCATCTTCAAAATTAATAACATCATAAGAGGGAATCATTTGATTCACCTAGAGACATTGCTAATGCACTCGCCAGGCAGTTCTCTCATACAAGCAGCTCGCTAATTACCATCCCACCTTCCTGACCACCAAGGAAGAGCTGAGCTGCAACCAATTCACTTTGCCACAGGAGATGACTTTGATTACAATAAAGATCTAACAATGGATGAGCTTGTCCGAGCCCTAGAAGCCTGTAGAGGAACATCCCCAGGCCCCGATGAGATTCGATATGAGATGATGAAGCATCTTAATCATGATGACATGATTAAGTTGCTAGAAGTGTACAATGAAATTTGGAAAAGTCACACTTTTCCAAACTCATGGCACTTTGCCCACATCATTCCCATATTGAAAGGAGGGGGTAATCCCAGACTTGCCATCTCCTACCGCCCAATTGCGTTGACAAGTTGCTTATGCAAGGTCATGGAACGAATTGTTAACAGTAGGCTATTGCATTTTTTAAATTCCAGTAATTTACTAGTTGACGAGCAGTGCGGCTTCCGCAAGGGACGCCAAACTCTCGATCAGCTAGTAAAGCTGGACAGTCATATTCAAGAGGCCATTGCCAAAAAAGATTTTTTGATTTCAGTATTTTTAGATATAGAAAAAGCCTACGACATGACATGGCGATATGGCCTACTCAGAAAACTTTATGCTTTTGGATTACGTGGAAACTTGCCTTGTTTTATTCAAAATTTCATTTCTGACAGAACGTTTGCTGTCAAATTATTTTCCGACAATGTCACTTTTTCGGACATTTTTGTCCAGGCAAACGGGGTCCCACAAGGAAGTGTCTTGTCACCAACATTATTTCTATGTATGATCAATGACATCTTACCAGCTCCTCCTCGGAATCTTAAATACTCACTGTACGCTGATGATTGTGCATTATGGCATTCCAGCAATAATGCAGAATTCTCAGCAAATCGATTCAATTGGCACTGGATATGATTCATAACTGGGGCCTCCAGTGGGGTTTTAAGTTTTCCATTCGAAAGAGTATTGGGGTAATTTTTTCACGTAGGAGAAAGCCGAACATCAGGCTAACTCTAGACAACCACCCAATACCTATTCAAAATTCTGCAAAGTTTCTTTGGCTACTTTTGATAGTAGACTCAATTGGAAAGACCACATTGGTCAGTTAAAGAATAAATGTCAAAAGCACTAATTTATTAAAGTGCATTTCTGGTAACAAATGGGGAGCTGATAGACAGTCTTTGCTAATGGTATATAAAGCCCTGATTAGGTCTAAAGTAGATTATGGGTCAATCGTGTATGGTTCGGCATCGAGAACAAGTTTGAAAGGTTTGGATGCTGTGCAGAATGCCTGTTTGCGTGTGTGTCTTGGAGCCCTGAAGTGCACTCGGATCGAGCGTCTTGAGGTGGAGTCAGGAGTACCTCCCCTCCGACTCAGACGCGGCCAGTTAGCCTTGAGCTATGCCGCAAAGGTGGCTCGAGACCCGAGCCACCCTAATGGCAATAGTGGCATTAGGCCCTTTGCCACGAGACTCCACGACCTCGTCGAGAAAGTCGGTATAGATCTCTCTACCATCGATACCCTGGTTCAGTCAAATATAGCGCCATGGGAAACCCCAATTTTTCTATCATGGAAGCCTGGCTTCCATCAGCTAAGGCCATGGCGCCGGAGGTGGAGGTACGCCAGAGGTTCAGAGAGATCCTTATTAAACATCTCCCTTTTTTCATATATATACCGACGGCTCCAAGACAGATGAGTGTGTGGGTGCGGGTGTATGGTCGACTGAATGTGAACTAAAGTTCAGACTGCCGAATCATACATCGATCTTTCTTGCTGAACTTTTGCCATTGATAAAGCCATTGATTTTGCACTATCGACGACCCACGATAGAATAGTAATTTTTTCAGATTCCTTAAGTTCACTTAAAGCCATTAAATCATTAGAAACCACCAAAAATGAACTTCTGGGTAATATCATTCGTAAGCTACATGGTGCCAATAAATCAATCAAGCTAATATGGGTACCAGGCCACTCTGGTATCCATGGCAATGAGCAGGCTGACAAATTAGCCGGGTCAACTGGCGATCTGGACCTTAGCATAGTCCGTACAGATCTCAGGTGTTTTGTGTCTCTTATAAAAGCAAAAATACATCTCCTGTGGCAAAGTGAGTGGACCAACCTCCAACTCACACATAAAATAAAACCAAAAATAGAACTGTGGGACACATCCCACAGGAAGGAGAGAAGGGAGGAGGTGGTGTTGGCCCGCCTTAGGGTCAACAGCACAAGATATACCCACCTCACTCCCTATATTGAAAAACAATTTCCTCCACAATGCCCTCACTGCTCACCACCTTACCATAGACCATATTCTCACAATATGCCCAAATCAACAAAAATAGAAAATCATTAAAACATATCTAAGAATAAAAAACAGATTTTACAACAACTAATCTACTATCAATAATGAAAAATAATAAGTAAAGTAATCACTTTTTTAAGGGAGACAAAACTTTATGACCTTATATAGATTGACAGAATAAATAGGATCCATTGGCTTAATAACCTTGGCCACATGCCGCTGGTTGATAGCCAAGAAATCCAAAAAAAAAAAAAAAAAAAAAAAAAAAAAAGATGTGGTTATCACACTCGTGTTTCAGCTTTTGACGAGCCAACACCTTGTTAACGCAGTAACAATAAACTCAGTCTTGTGCCACAAGAGCTACCCTGGAGCCCGGGGCCTCTCGTCTCGCTTGACTTTGTTGTTCCTGAGTTTCTAACGTAAATAAAAGTAAAGTAAAATCCTGTAATTACAGATCCTTTTGTGCTTTGCCAGCACCTTCAGTGCTTTGTTTTTGCAGGTGACACGAGGCTACAGTAGGAGTAGTCAGCACCCCACCTCAGACCCGCAGCTCTCTTCTACACCAGGGCGTCCTTTGGGCGCACTTTTTTCTCCATTCTAAAATTTTCCTCTATCATGTGACTTCCCTGAGCCTACCGGAGTACCCTTGTGGGCTCCCGTATTCGCCTGGGGGGTGGGCACCGACTTACCGTCCTTCGCACTAGGCAAGTTCGGCGGTAAGGGAGTGTCCTCCACATAACTCGATCCTCTCTGTGGTACTGGAGAACGCAACCAGGCTTCCACTGGGGGGTAGAGGACGAAATACTGATTTACTCTTTCTTAGCTATTACTGTTAGGTTGATACCAAAAGTTAAGAGTTTTCAAATCCCTTCAGGAGAACGATTTTAAGCAAAGGGGTCGGACCTGGTCCGATGCCCAGGATGGATGATACCCTGGCTACCCCTTCTCCTCCTCAAGGAGGAGGGGCGACTCATGACCACCCTAAGACAAACTCGACCCTGAACAACGGAACCCCCACTAATGACAGAACGAGAAGACCACTTTTCAAAATCCCCACCGAGAATGCAAGGTTCGCGAATGTAAAATGCGTGAATGAAAATCAATCGCTTTTGAACGTGAACCCCTTTATCATCAAAAAGGTCCTTGATGGTCAAGTGGACGGCGATTTTGATTTTGTCAAAAAATTGCGAGATGGAAGCCTCCTTGTAAAAGTACAATACAACTCCCAGATTAAGGATTTACTTAAGCTGACGCAAATTCATGATCTTCGAGTTAAAGTAACTATTCCTATTGGCCCAAATACCTGTAAGGGAGTAATCTTTCACAGGGATTTGAGGACGATGGAAAAGTGAAATTCTTGAGAGCATGAAGGACCAAGACGTAGTGGACGTTCATTGTATGACCAAGAAGGACGGGAATGTGCGAACGAAAACTGGACTGTGTTTTTTGACCTTTGCTTTAAACAAAATCCCAGAGATATCAAGTCGGTTATGAACGTGTTCAAGTAAGACCTTATATCCAAAAGCCAATGCATTGTAATAGATGCCAAAAATTCGGACACACCTCATTAAGATGTATTGATAAAAGACTCAAGAAATTTGTTATGCCGTAAATGTGCTGAAGCCCATGACACCATTACATGTACTAGCCAGATTTCCAATGTGCTAATTGTGGAGGTCCCCATCAGTCAGGATCTGCTGAGTGTAGCATCCTGAAGAAGGAAACCGAGACATTAGCATATATGAGAAAGCATGAAGTTAGTTATCTGAAGCTAAGAGGAAAGTGGAAAGTTTGACACACAAACCCGATACTCCTATGCTGAAGCAGTAACTAACACCACCCTAGTGCAAGTAATGTCAGTCAACAGCTTGCAGCTAAGGATAAAGAAATTGCTGAACTTAAACAGACCGTTAAAGAATTAAATATTAAAGTTATATCACTGACCAAATTGGTTGATCAAATGACTGCATCAACCCAGTCTAAACATCATAAGGAGGATGATACTGAATCACAGTCCGGAGCGCACCTTCCCGTCCGGGCTACTCCTGTGAGGACTTCGTCTGGCTCGCGATCGGTTTCTCGTGAGAGAAGCAGATCGCAATCTGTCAGTCGTCTCCCTCATCAGGAGGTGCAGGACATGGAGGCTTCTGTCTCCAAACCATCCCGAGAGAGGTCCCCGGGAAGCGAGGGAGAGGAGGCGTCTCCCTCCCAAAAAAAGAAGAAAAAAACTGGTGGACAAGGCACCTTCCAAACCCCATAAAACGTAATCTTCGCGTCGACATTATACAATGGAACTGTCGAAGTCTTAGATCTAAAGTAAATGACCTTAAATTATTAGCCTCGTCCTATGCTCCCGATATTATAGTTCTCCAAGAAACGCACTAACACACCTCGTCTCTGACGAGGTCGTTTCGCTGAGGAACTACCATTTATGTCGGAAGGATCGTGAGGGTAGGGGTGGAGGCGGAGGCGCCATGTACATCCACCAAAGCCTCCCTTTTACAGAAGTGACTATGATTCTACTTTGGAGTTTGTCGCATGCAAAGTAAAAATTAATGGCACGTATCTGGCTATATGTTCACTTTATTGTCCACCTGATGCAGCGATAGCCTATGATGAGCTCTTTGCTCTTCAGGAACGTCTGCCACAAAATAAAGTAATTTTAGCTGATTTAATGCTCATCATACGTTATGGGGTTCCCTGCGGGTGGATGGTAGGTGAGCAAGTAGTTAAGTTGCTTAATGAGTCTGATTAGTCCTTCTGAATGATGGTAGTCCGACGCGGGTGGACGATAATACCGGTAATTTGAGCTTTATTGACTTATCACTGGTCTCTTCATCAATAGCAGCCAAGTGCCTGTGGCACACCATTGACGACTCGTTGGGAAGCGATCATCTTCCTATTTTGATTAAATATTCATGCGACACAGTGAGAACGCCTTCAGCGCCTAAATTTAACGTAAAAAGAGCAGACTGGGTCGCCTTCACAAGGAGCGTCAAGCTCGAACTTGTTGGAGAAACCATTGATGATAAAGTAAACAATATTCAGAATTCGATTATAGAAGCAGCATTGCTATCCATTCCTAAAACTTCGACAGATAGCGTTAAGCATAGAGTTCCATGGTGGACACCAGATTGCCGCAGGGCGCTGTGCCGACGCAATAAGGCCTACAGGCTTACAAAAAATAACATCACAAATGAGAACTTTTGCAATTACAAACTAGCAAGAGCTAGGGCTCGTAGAGTAATAAGACAAGCAAAAAGAGACTCCTGGCGGAGCTTTGTCTCTACAATAAACAGCAACACCAAAATATCAGAGGTTTGGTCCACAATCAATAAAATCAATAAGAAAAAATCATCTTCCAAAATTAATAACATCATAGAGAGGGTAACCATTTAGATTCACCTAGAGACATTACTAATGCACTCGCCAGGCAGTTCTCATACAAGCAGCTCGGCTAATTACCATCCCACCTTTCCTGACCACCAAGGAAGAGGCTGAGCTGCAACCAATTCACTTTGCCACAGGAGATGACTTTGATTACAATAAAGATCTAACAATGGATGAGCTTGTCCGAGCCCTAGAAGCCTGTAGAGGAACATCCCCAGGCCCCGATGAGATTCGATATGAGATGATGAAGCATCTTAATCATGATGACATGATTAAGTTGCTAGAAGTGTACAATGAAATTTGGAAAAGCACACTTTTCCAAACTCATGGCACTCGCCCACATCATTCCCATATTGAAAGGAGGGGGTAACCCCAGATCTGCCATCTCCTACCGCCCAATTGCGTTGACAAGTGCTTATGCAAGGTCATGGAACGAATTGTTAACAGTAGGCTATTGCATTTTCTAAATTCCAGTAATTTACTAGTTGACGAGCAGTGCGGCTTCCGCAAGGGACGCCAAACTCTCGATCAGTAGTAAAGCTGGACAGTCATATTCAAGAGGCCATTGCCAAAAAAGATTTTTTGATTTCAGTATTTTTAGATATAGAAAAAGCCTACGACATGACATGGCGATATGGCCTACTCAGAAAACTTTATGCTTTTGGATTACGTGGAAACTTGCCTTGTTTTATTCAAAATTTCATTTACGTGAAAACTTGCCTTGTTTTATTCAAAATTTCATTCACTTTTTCGGACATTTTGTCCAGGCAAACGGGGTCCCACAAGGAAGTGTCTTGTCACCAGCATTATTTCTATGTATGATCAATGACATCTTACCAGCTCCTCCTCGGAATCTTAAATACTCACTGTACGCTGATGATTGTGCATTATGGCATCCAGCAATAATGCAGAATTCTCAGCAAATCGCATCCAATTGGCACTGGATATGATTCATAACTGGGGCCTCCAGTGGGGTTTTAAGTTTTCCATTCGAAAGAGTATTGGGGTAATTTTTTCACGTAGGAGAAAGCCGAACATCAGGCTAACTCTAGACAACCACCCAATACCTATTCAAAATTCTGCTAAATTTTTAGGTCTACATTTTGATAGTAGACTAAATTGGAAAGACCACATTGGTCAGTTAAAGAATAAATGTCAAAGAGCACTAAATTTATTAAAGTGCATTTCTGGTAGTAAATGGGGAGCTGATAGACAGTCTTTGCTAATGGTATATAAAGCCCTGATTAGGTCTAAAGTAGATTATGGGTCAATTGTGTATGGTTCGGCATCGAGAACAAGTTTGAAAGGTTTGGATGCTGTGCAGAATGCCTGTTTGCGTGTGTGTCTTGGAGCCCTGAAGTGCACTCGGATCGAGCGTCTTGAGGTGGAGTCAGGAGTACCTCCCCTCCGACTCAGACGCGGCAGTTAGCCTTGAGCTATGCCGCAAAGGTGGCTCGAGACCCGAGCCACCCTAATGGCAATAGTGGCATTAGGCCCTTTGCCACGAGACTCCACGACCTCGTCGAGAAAGTCGGTATAGATCTCTCTACCATCGATACCTGGTTCAGTCAATATAGCGCCATGGGAAACCTCCCATTTTTCATCATGGAAGCCTGGCTTCCATCAGCAAGGCATGGCGCGGAGGTGAGTACGCCGAGTTCAGAGAGATCCTTTTAAACATCTCCCTTTTTTCATATAATATACCGACGGCTCCAAGGACAGAGAGTGTGTGGGTGCGGTGTATGGTCGACTGAATGTGAACTAAAGTTCAGACTGCCGAATCATACATCGATCTTCTTGCGAACTTTTTTGCCATTGATAAAGCCATTGATTTTGCACTATCGACGACCCACGATAGAATAGTAATTTTTCTGATTCTTAAGTTCACTTAAAGCCATAAATCATTAGAAACCACCAAAAATGAATCTGGGTAATATCATTCGTAAGCTACATGGTGCCAATAAATCAATCAAGCTAATATGGGTACCAGGCACTCTGGTATCCATGGCAATGACAGGCTGACAAATTAGCCGGGTCAACTGAGATCTGGACCTTAGCATAGTCCGTACGATCTCAGGTGTTTCGTGTCTCTTATAAAAGCAAAAATACATCTCCTGTGGCAAAGTGAGTGGACCAGCCTCCAACTCGCAAAAAAATCAACAAAAATAGAACTGTGGGACACACCCACAGGAAAAGAAGAAGGGAGGAGGTGGTGTTGGCCCGCTCAGGGTCAAATGCCACAAGATATAACACCTCACTCCCTATATAGAAAAAATTCCCTCACAGTGCTCCCATGCACACCACCTACAATAAATCACTATAATATCATGCCAAAATACACAAACAAGACATCCAATTAAAATTATTTCCAGTAATAAAATAAGATTTACAATATCAAAAAATATATCAGATGATGAAAAAATCATCAGTAAAGTATCCTTTTCTAAGGGAGACAAAACTTATGACCTTATATAGATTGACGAATAAATAGGATCCATTGGCTTAAAACCTTGGCCACATGCCGCTGGTTGATAGCCAAGAAATCCCAAAAAAAAAGAAAAGAAAGATGTTAGACACTCGTGTTTGACCTTTGATCGAGCAAACCTTGTTCAACGCAGAACAAATAACAAGTCCTTGTGCCCAAAGTACCTGGAGCCCGGGCCTCTGTCTCACTGACATTATTGTTCTGAGTTTCTAACGAAATAATTAAAGTAAAATCCTGTAATTACAGAACTTTGTGCTTGCCAGCACCTTCAGTGCTTGTTTTGCAGGTGACACGAGGACTACAGTATGGGTAGGAGCACCCCACCTCAGACCCGCAGCTCTCTTATACACCAGGGTAGCCCTTACGGCATTGACCCTGGGTAGGGAGGCCCAGTAGTCTGGGGCGTCCTTTGGGCGCACTTTTTTAATTCTAAAATTTTCCTCTTCATGTGACTTCCCTGAGCCTACGGAGTTACCTTGTGGGCTCCCGTATTCGCCTGGGGGGTGGGCACGACTTACCGTCCTTCCACTAGGCAAGTTCGGCGTGTAAGGGAGTGTCCTCACATAACTCGATCCTCTCTGTGGTACTGGAGAAACGCAACCAGGCTTCCACTGGGGGGTAGAGGACGAAAACTGATACTCTCTCTTAGCTATTGCTGTTAGGTTGATACCAAAGTTAAGAGTTTAATCCCTTCAGGAACGATTTGAGCAAAGGGTCGGACCTGGTCCGATCCCATATGGATGATACCCGGCTACCCCTTCTCCTCCTCAAGGAGGAGGGGCGACTCATGACCACTCCTAGACAATCGACCTGAACAACGGAACCCCCACTAAGACAAACTGAGAAGACCACTTTTCAAAATCCCCACGAGAATGCAAGGTTCGCGAATGTAAAATGCGTGAATGAAATCAATCGCTTTTGAACGTGAACCCCTTCATCATCAAAAGGTCCTTGATAGTCAAATGGACGGCGATTTTGATTTTGTAAAAATTTGCGAGATAGTAGCCTCCTTGTACAAGTACAAAACTCCCAGATTAAGGATTTACTTAGCTGACGCAAATTCATGATTTTGAGTTAAAGTAACTATCCCTCTATTGGCCAAATACCTGTTAGGGAGTAATCTTTCACAGGGATTTGAGGACGATGGAGAAAGTGAAATTCTTGAACATGAAGGACCAAGCGTATGGACGTTCATTGTATGACAGAAGACGGAAGTGCGAACGAAAAACGGACTGTGTTTTTGACTTGCTTTGTAAAATTCCAGATATCAAGTCGTTATGAACGTGTTCAAGTAAACCTTATTCCAAAAACAATGCATTGTAATAGATGCCAAAAATTCGGACACACCTCATTAAGATGTATTGATAAAGATCAGTAATTTTTGCGTAAATGTGCTGAAGCCCATGACACCATACTTGTACTAGCCAACTTCAAATGTGCTAATTGTGGAGGTTCCCATCAGTCAGGATCTGCTGAGTGAGCATCCTGAAGAAGGAACCGAGACATTAGCATACATGAGAAGCATGAGTAGTTATCTGAAGCTAAGAGGAAAGTGAAAGTTTGACCACAAACCCGATACTTCCTATGCTGAAGCAGACTAACACCACCCTAGTGCAATAATGTCAGTCAACAGCTTGCAGCTAAGGATAAAGAAATTGCTGATTAAACGAAAAGGGTTTAAAAAATTAATATTAAATTATCACTGACCAAAAAAGGTTTATCAAATGACTGCATCAACCCAGTCTAAACAAACATAAGGAGGATGATACGAATCACAGTCCGGAGCGCACCTTCCGTCGGCACTCCCGTAGGACTTCGCTGGTGCAGGTCGTGGAACAGATCCATCTTCAGCGTCTCCTCCCGGAGGGCAGGACATGGAGCTTCTTCTCCAAAAACCATCCGAGAGAGGTCCCCGGGAAGCGAGGGGGGAGGAGGCGTCCCCCCTCCCAAAAAAGAAGAAAAAAACTGGTGGACAAGGCACTTCCAAACCCCATAAAACGTAATCTTCGCGTCGACCATTATACAATGGAACTGTCGAAGTCTTAGATCTAAAGTAAATGACCTTAAATTTTTAGCCTCGTCCTATGCTCCCGATATTATAGTTCTCCAAGAAAACGCATTAACAAACCCCGTCTCTAAAGAGGTCGTTTCGCTGAGGAACTACCATTTATGTCGGAAGGATCGTGAGGGTAGGGGGGGAGGCGGAGTCGCCATGTACATCCCCAAAAACCTCCCTTTTTCAGAATGACTATTGATTCTACTTTGGAGTTTGTCGCATGCAAAATAAAAATTTAAAGGCCGTATCTGGCTAATGTTTACTTTATTGTCCCCCTGATGCAGTGATAGCCTATGATGAGCTCTTTGCTCTTCAGGAACGCTGCCACAAAAAAAAAAGTAATTTTTGCTGATTTTTAAAGCTCATCATACGTTATGGGGTTCCCTGCGGGTGGATGGTAGAGGTGAGCACGTAGTTAAGTTGCTTAATGAGTTGATCTAGTCCTTCTGAATGATGGTAGTCCCACGCGGGTGGACGATAATACCGGTAATTTGAGCTTTTTGACTTTTCACTGGTCCCTTTATCAATAGCAGCCAAGTGCCTGTGGCACCACCATTGGGCGACTCGTTGGGAAGCGATCATCTTCCTATTTTGATTAAATATTCATGCGACACAGTGAGAACGCCTTCAGCGCCTAAAATTTTAAAGTAAAAAAGAGCAGACGGGGTCGCCTTCACAAGGAGCGTCAAGTCGAACTTGTTGGAGAAACCATTGATGATAAAGTAAACAATTTCAGATTCGATTAGAAGAGCATTGCTACCCTTCCCAAAAATTTTGACAATGCGTTAAAACATAGCCCGGGGCCAATGGGGGGTG
>NW_023640103.1:5000-25000 GCF_015228065.2 Penaeus monodon
ATATATATATAAGATATAATAAAAATTTATATATTTTAATAATTATATTTTGATATATGCGTACATTGGGGCGTTTTGTAATAATTTATTTGGAAAATTTGGGTGTGGGTGTGGGGGTGTGTGGGGAGTGTATGATAAACATGTATATGATATAGCGTATGTTGTGGGGTGCGTGTATGGTAATTTTGTAAAATTTTATGTGTGTATGTGTGTAAAATAAGCACGTGTTTCACTCTTGTGGTTTAGCATGTGGGGGTTTTTAGGAAAAGAAATTTTATTACAAAAAAAATATGAATTTTACTTCAAAAGATTCGTTTTTGGAGGGAAATCAAAACCACCCAAACCATGATTGAATTTAAAAGGGGGAACCTAAATTTTACAGGTTTTTTCTTTATTGAAAGGGAGTCTGAAAGAAATGCAAAAAACATACGAAAAAAAGGAAGGGGGTTTTTTTCAAAATTCTACTAATATTCCAACAAAGAACTACAATAGGCAGAGGCACCTCTTCGTTTTTCCCTATGATGTTTCAGTCGCCCCCCTTCGGGGTTTTCGATTTCGGGAAACTGGGGTGAGAGCCCCTCGTCCCCTTTTGGGAGCATGTAGCGGGAAAGTCTCTTTGACTGGGCGCTTCATGAAACATTAGCATCACCATTAGTGCAAGGGTTTTTTAAAATATCGCGGGAAAGGTAAAAGGGAAAAGAGTGGGGTGCGGGGTTTTTTGTGAAACGAATTCATATAAAGGGGAAAAAAAATTGCCCACTGTGGTTTGTAAAAATAAAAATACATTGATGAATTAATTAATAAATGCACACACACACACACACCCAAAACACCCACCCCACGCACGCACCACACACACACACACCCACACCACACCACACACACACACACACACACACACTCAAAACACACACAAACAAAACACACACACACCTCACACACAAAAAACACCCACACACAAACATCTATATATATTATAATATATATATAATAATATATTATATATATATATATATATATATACTATATATATATATATAATAAAACATATAATATCTTTATATATGAGAGGGGAGAGATGGGGAAAAGGGGAGAGGAGAGGGGAAAAGGGGGAGAGAGAGAGAGAGAGAGAGAGAGAGAGGGGAGAAGAGAAAGAGGAAAAGGAGAGGGGAGAGAGAGGGGAGAGAAGAGGAGGAGAGAGAGAGGAGAGGGGAAGAGAGGGGGGGAGAACGAAAAAGAGAATCATTTTACAAAAATGATGTTTTAATAAGGGCCCAAAATTTTCAGAACCGGTTTGAATCGAGTCTCTCGGGCCCGGAGTTCGCGAACGAGGGGGTTTTCCGGGGACCTCAACAAAGGAGCAATTTGCGTTGTTTTGGGAATTTAAAATTTTGGAATTCTTTGTTTCCCTTTTCCTTTCCCCGTGCTTTCCCCCTAAAAAGGGGTGTCGCGAGTGAAATGGGGGCGAGGGGGGGGGGGGGCGGGAAAAGATACGCCGGGCGGAGGACCAGGGGGCTGGCCCTAAAAACATTCCCCTTTTGGGGGGGGGCTCAGTCTGAAAGAAAGATGAATGCTCTGCCATAAATTATTAAAAAGGTGTATTGCATATGCACACACACACACCACACACACACACACAACACACACAACACACACACACACACACCCCACACACACAAAACACCCACAATATATTAGAATATATTAATAATATTAATAAAATAAATATAAAATTTTAAATTATATATAAAATAATAAAAAAATATATATATATTATATATAAAATTATATATTATTTTATATATCCCAATATATTTAAATAAAATATATAATATATAAAAATTATATATATATAAAATATAACATCCCCCTTAAAATTTTATATATAGATATTAAAATTTATATTATTAGAATATATATATATATAAAATTATATATATATATATTTTATATATATATAATATATATATTATATAAATATATATGAAACGTGCATTTATGTAAAATTTATTTTTGTAGTTGTTTTTAAATTTGTGTACCCACTTAGGGCCCCGTAAATGTATAGCCCCCTTTTGCTTTAAACGAAATCAGGGAATTTGGGAAAAATTGATTTAATTCTAAATTGGGTGACGAAATAAAAACATCATCCTAAAAAAAAAAAAAAAAATAAAGGGAGAGAGAAAATAGAGAGGGAGAGAGAAAAGGAGAGAGAAATAAAAATAAAAAAATATCAAAAACAAAAAAAAAAAATGATGTTGATGATAATGATTAGGTTATAAGATTTTGGGTTTGATAATAAAATGATGATAGTGGTGGGGGTGGGGTAAAATGATGGGGGTGGTGATGGTGATGACGATGATGGCGATGATGATAAATGTGTTTAATGTTTGAGGGATGATGATATGATGTGATGATGGAGATGATGTTTAGCGTTTTATTATGAAAATGATGTTGGCTGTGATAAGGGGTGATGATGGAATGATGATATTTATGATGTTTGTGTTGATTGTGATGAGTGATGATAATTTTTAAATGATAAACCCCGTAAACGGTGAGATGTAACATAATAAGAGAAACAAAAGAGGGGACCCTTGAGAAACGGGCAGGGCAAAAAGTCTAAAACCCCTCGCGCTTAAAATGACCCGCCCCAGATGAAAACCCTAATACCTTGCTGAATAAATGCCGCTGTGTTTTCAGTGGGGCGCATTCACACACATCCAGGTAAAGGGAAATTTAAGTTTGCACCAAATCCCGCAAAATTTTTCAGCAAAGGGAATGCGAAGCAGGGGGAAAGACCCTTTGGTAAACATTTAAAAACATCAAAAGAGTAAATGAAAAGAAATTTTTGTTTTCTCTTTAAAAGGGAAACGCTCATGAATAACCCCGTGGGCGTGTAAAACCTTGCTAAAAATCGCTTTTGGAAATTGTCCCTAAGAATTTTAGCTTTATATTTTTATTGTTTTTGTTATTTACAAATTTTTACTATTTTCGTGGTTCATTCCCCATTACCTTATCAGTTTTCTTTAAAAACAAAACTTACCGGGGAAAATTATCATTTGGCTTCTAAATTACTAAAAACACCCAAAAGCCCTACATTAAATGTAAGTGTTTAAACAAGCCCTTACATGTCCTCCTGCCACCCTCAGGCCAGTCGCCTTTTAAACCTTACTTTTGGGAAAAAGGGGTTTTTCTCCTTCGCTTTTTCCCTCTACGCACTGCGGTGGAAGGGGGGGAAAGTTTTTATGTCCTTTTACTGGTCATAAAAGACCATCATAAAAAGGTCCCACTATGAGTATGACCTTGCTATCCTCTCAGAAAAGGCGGATGCCATTTTATAAAAAAGGGTTTCCCATGGGCCCTACAATTTTAAAAAAATTTTCCCCCTCTCCTTCCCATGGAGTCCTTGACATTTCACTGCATAAATTTTTAACTTGTGGTGGTTGGGTTTTCCTAGGGGAAAAGCGACCCTGACTGTCTGCTCTATTTGTGCGCGGAACTGTTTTTTGAAATATTGTTTTTAGATACTTGAACTCTGTCCTGGCCCATGATATTAAAATTTAAAATCGTGGCAAGAGAAAAACATACCAAAGGCGGGAATTCTTTTGATTTAAACATAACTTAAAGGGCCCACAATACTTACAAGCTTTATTCCCCCAAACCCTTTAAATTTAAAGAGGTGCAGTGACAATGGTAACGTGATTTAAATTTTGGCATTTTGCTGAAAAATTTGTCGTGTAAAATAAAAAACAGTAACATACTACGTCATCACCCAAATTGAATGCTGCTTTACCCCGGGAAAACTGGTCGCTCCCCTAAAAAAACCTATTCAAAAGGGGGGTTTAATCTTAAAGAAAACTTTGGGAAAAAATAAGAAATGGCTATTTTTGAAGCGGGAAACTGCCGATAACGAAAAAGGAGACAAAACGATAAGTAAAACCAAATTTAAAATTTTCCCTCGACGACTATCACGAGGATTTTTCCTGTTCGAACATTAAGGAGACGGTTTTGGAGGAGAGCATAGAAAAGGCAAGAGAGAGGCAGCTTTTTGGGCATGAGGCTGAAGATTTTGGGAGAGATGAGTTTTGGGGGAACACACATAGAGTCAGGAATCCGGACTGTCATGGGGACAGACTCGTCCTCAAAACCAAATCATTGAAAAGGTTCTCTTTCCCCCAACTTATAGCAAGCTAAAAAATTTTGTCGATGTCTTTTTACGAACCCCCTTGTGGGGGGTTTTTATGAAAATTGGTTTTCCCCCCCCCCCCCGAAAAAATCCCGACAAAAAAATTTAAACCTCTAGGAAGCGGGCCTCAAACATGGGGTTTTCGAGACCCAGAGCAAAGCACCGGGAAAGAAGACCCGGGGCCAGTTCCTGGGCAGTAGTTATCCCCTCGACCCAAAACAGGGGACAAAGTAAAGTTGCGTTTTCTAGCCCTTTTACGTGGAATCAGGCAATTTTTATTTTTTCTTTCAACTGAATGATATATTAATAAAAAACACTACAAAACCTCATGACATTTCTCATGTAAAAAAATATTATGGGTTTTCCCCAAAATGGGGAAAACCAGTGAACCACAATATTTACTAAATTTGCGACCCCAAACTATCATCTTCACAGAATCAAAATGTTTTCTTTTCCCTTTGGAAATATTCCCAAACCCTACATGCCATAAAAGTTTATTCCGATATTATTTTTTATTCGATGAAATAAAAAAGTTTTTAAAAGATTTCCCAATTACCCATGAACAACACAAAACTACATTTTGGGAACCCCCTAAAGGGTTTTTTGGCTGCAAGAAACGCCTTACCAATGATAAACATGACGCCTTTTCCCAATTTTTCCAAAATTCCCATCAATAGTAACGGTCAATACAATGGGGATTTAAATTTTTTATGCGAGCTCCTCCAGGAGATTTTTCCCTCATAGAGTTAGTACAGTTAAATAAAACATTTTCCAAAAAGGGGATCTTACGTTTAATCACTTGCCAGGGTGCCCCCTGTTTTTTTAAAGATATCTTTTGATACTTATTATCTAAATTTATATACCCTCATTCTTTTTTCCCGATGATACTACTGAAATTGTTTTCCTCCCAAAGATCAGGTTTCACTTTGGGAATTTAAATACGAACAGCAAGGGAAAAACCTTTACAGAACACATATTTTTTTTAAGCATATAATTTTTTTTAAAATTTATTTTTAAAGCCCAAACGGGTTTGAATTTCAGTCCATAAAAGACCTCATAAAATATTTCAAAATTTCAAGGGGATCAGAAATAGTTTTCATTTTTAAAAACCCCCCGTTGTTTTTTTTGTGTGATTAAAAAATTTCTTTTTAAAACTGTGGATTACCCGGGAAATATACTCCTCGCAAACTAAATCATACCCCCAAAATTAAATGGGGGAAAAAAAACCCAAAAACCCCACCACACCCCCACCCACACAAAACAAACCCCCACACACATATCTGGGGTGTTTTGTGGGGCTTTAAAATTCAAACATATATATATATATATATTATATAAAATTTTAAATTAAATATATATAAAATATATATATATATAATAAAATATATATATTTTAATATATAAAAATCTATATATATATACATATCCATACCCCCCCCCCTGCATACACACACGAAAAACACACATACAAAAACACACAAAACACCACCACACACACACACAACACACACACACACACACCACACACACCACACACAAAACACACACACACCCACACACACAAAACTCACCATCCCAAACACACACACAGACACACACACACAAAACACACACCATTTTTATAATATATATATATATAAAATTATATATTATATATTTTATATATATATTTTATATAAAAATTTTATATATATACATATAAAACATACTTTATATATCCCATTATATACATTAATATACGTATATATAAAACAAAATATATAAAATATATATTTTAATCTATATATATATATATAAATATATATTTTATTTTAATATAAAAATATTTTATATATTACTATATTATAAAAAAATTATATATAATATATATTTTTATATATATAAAATTATTATATATTATATATTTTATATTGTGTGTTGGTGGTGTGTGGGTTTGTGTTTTTGTGTATAAAAACCACACCACCCACACACACACACTCACCCACACACCACACACAGACACACACACCACACACAGACACACACCACACCACACCACATATATTATATACATTAAAATTTTATATGCATATAATATATATATATATATATTTTATATATATATATAAAAATATTATTAATATTTTAAAAATTTTCCCTGCAATATGTATAAAAACCCCGTATATTAAATAAAATACATACAAAACATATATATAATATTATATATATAAAATTAAAATTATATATATAATATATATTTTTAAAAATTATATAATATACTTTATATGTATAAAAACTTTTTCATTAAACATAAAATTAAATAAAATATATATATTTTATATATAATATATATAAAATATTATATTTAATATATATATATTTATATATAAAATTATATGCATATATTCCCTTAATATTAGTTATATACATCATATATATATATAATATTATATATATATATATATTTTATATATATATATAAAATATATATATATATATAATAAAATATTTTGGTGTTTTTGGGTGTGTGGGGGTGTGTTTTGTTTTTGGGGTGTGTGTTTGGGGTTGTGTGTGTGTGTGTGTGTGTGTGTTTGTGTGTGTGTGTGTGTATTTGTGAGTGTTGTATGTTTATTGTATCCCTTTGTGAGTGAAAACAAAAGGAGTGTGTTTGTGTGTGTGTGAGAGAGAGAGAGAGAGAAAAAGAGAGAGAGGTAGGTAGGGTGATTGTGGGTGGGGTTTTTTAACAGGCCCAATCAGAGAGAGCCGGGGAAAAAGAGCGTAGGAGAAAAAAAAGCTTTTCCTCTGAGGTTTCCCCCCCCCCCCCAACCCCCCCCCCCCCCCCCCCCCCCCCCCCCCCCGGTGACATAAACCCGAGCTTGGCAGCGGGGTTTCCCCCCCTCCCCTACTGCGCCGCACATCACTTTTGTAAATTTAAATAAAAGGGTTGTCTAGAATCCGGCTTTTTGAAAATTTTCCTCAGTGCTTCGAGGGTTTATGAGTGGGGGGGCAGGGGGGAGGGGGGGAGCAGCAAAAAAGGAAGAGCAAAGTGAAGGCGGGAGGGAAAAGTCAAAATTTGGGAATGAAATTATGTATATATTTAATATATATATTATTTTATATATAATATATCTATATATATATATATATATATATTTTAATATACATATATATATAATATTATACATAAAATATATATTATATAAAATATTATATATATTTTATATATAATATATATATATTATATATTTGTATAAAATATATATATAATGTATTATTAAATTTTATATTTGAACTTTACACACACACACACACACACACACACACCACACTCATAATATTATATTTATATATATATATATATTATATATATTATAATATATATATATATATATATAAATATATATATAATATTATATTATGTAAAACATAAAATGGGATAAATGTTGTGTTGTATATATAGATACTCGTATCCCACACAACACACAACACCCCACACACACCACAACACCCCCCCCCCCACCCCCCCCAACACCCCCTCATTCAGGGAATATCAAAAAAATATATGAAATATTATAATATATATTTTATATATATATATAATCATACAAATTTATTTATAATATATATATATATATATATATATAATTTTTGATATTTTAGTCTAAAGGGCCAGGGGTTTCAAAAAAAAGCAAAAAAAAAATTAGATGTTTGGGGACCGGGATTTTGGGAAAGAGTAAAAAAGACAGAATATTGCAGCAGAAAAAAAAAAACCCAAGAAAACAATAAAATTTAAAAATATATGCAAAATTGTTTTTCCCTCAAAATCTATTTTTTAAAAGCAAGATCGGAGAAACCCCGGTTTTCCCTCCGTCAGATGATTCCCATGTTTTGTGTTTAATAAAAAGTAAAAAACTCAAAAAACCCCTTTAACGAAAAGGGTTTTTGGTAAAGTTTTTATAAAAGGCCTACAGAAGTAGTTAGTTCTTTGAAAAGCATGAATTGTGCAAACACCAAACCCTTTTTAAATTTTTTGTTTTTTTTTGCAAAAATTCCCTTCATTTTTTATTGATACGGGGACTCCCAAAACTGAAAAGTTTTCAGCTGAGAAAAAAAAACCATAACCATTGGGAAATTTTTGGGCTAGGGAAAAGGGTTTTGGGAACGTGGCCCCCCTTGCAAAAAATTTTAAAGCAGACTGAAACAAAAAAATGCGATAGATCCCCTCACCCAAAAAGTAACCGGGGAAGGGCTTCAAAATCTCGCGCAAAGGCCCCACCACAACAGGGAAAGTTTTCCATAGGGGTTTTTCCCCCCAGACGGGAGGTTGCGGGCCATTTCCGTCTGACTAATTTTGTCTTGATCCCTTTTGCTGCAGTGGTTCTTTACAAATAGAATGTTTGTATTGAAATAAGAAAAAAGTTTTTAAACAAAGTTAAATTTAAAAATATTTCTATACACAATTATAATAATCATATTTCTTTAAGATAAATGATATGTTTTTTTAGAATCCCCCGTGGGATTCCGGGGGGGCCCCACTCGGATTTGGCCAAAAGGTTTTTTTTAAACCCGGGCACTGGTTCGTGGGCCCTTTGTAGTGTAAAAAGGGGTCAGGCTTTTTTCCCGGGCGGAATGGTTTATGGGCAAACAGAAAAATTTGGGGGAAAAAATGTTTTTCGTAATACGGAATCCAAAAACCTATTAATGCGAATGTTTTCACAAAAACACCCCACACCCTAACCCCACACGCACACATCTCCTCTCTCTCTCTCTCTCTCTCTCTCTCTCTATCTCTCTCTTTTTTCTCTTTTTCCCTATATAATACATCCCTTAAAATATATATTTTTATATATATATATATATATATAATATATATAAAATTATATATATATAAAATATTATATATATATATATTTATGTGTTGGGGGTGTGTGTGTGTGTGTGTGTGTGGGGTGGGGGTGTGGGGGTGTGTTGTGTGTGTGTGTGGTGGGTGTGTGTGTGGTGTGTGGGTGTTTGTGTGCTATATAATTTATATATATATATATATTTAAAATTTATATATATAATATATATATTTTATATATATATTAATATATAAAATATATATATATAATATTATGGGGTGTGTGTGTGTGTGTGGGGTGTGTGTGTCTGTTGTTTTGGTGTGTGTCACATTGTATATCATATAATATATATATTATTTTAATTTTTAAAATAAAATTTTAAGATTATATAATATTTTAATATAAAATATAAAATATAAAATTTTAGAAAAACATTATGTATATAGTATGTTTTAAGTACGTATCTATTTTTCTATTTTCTATCTATTATTTTTATAAAATCTATTCAATTTTATATCTCTACCTATCTATCTCCCCCTTCTCTCTCTCTCTCTCTCTCTCCCCCTCTCTCTCCCCCTCCTCTTTCCCCTTTTCTCTCTCTTCTTCCTCTCTCTCTCCTCTTTTCCCCCCCTCTCTCTCTCTCTATAAAAATATATTATATATTTTATAAAATTATTAAAATATATATATATATATATATATTTTATTCTTTTGGTGTGTGGGGTGTGGGGTATTTGGGTGTGTGGGGGTACGGATCTATTTTAAACTATCTGCCTATCTCATTTATCTATATTCTATTCATATATTTTTTATATCTTACCTATCTATCTATCTATCTTTTTATCTATCTTCTATCTTTTCTATCTAAAATTTAAAATAATATATATTTTTAATATATATATAATATATATTTTTTAAAAATAAAATTTTAAAAAAATTTTTTTTTTATATATATTTTATATATAGTGTGTGTGTGTGTGTGTTTGTGTGGGAATTATATTAAAATAATATAATTTTATTTTATATATATAAAATATATATATATATAAAATTTTAAAATACATACATACATAAATAATATATATATTTTATATATTATATATATATTATATATATATATACATCATTCCCTCAAAAGGGTGCATCCACCCTTGCTTCCCCCACCCAGGGGCCCCCGAGGCGAAATCTCCCGACAGAACCCCGGGGCCCCTCTCTAATTCCCCGGGAAGGGCTCGTCCCAGGGTGCCCAAGAAATGATCTCCTGGGTTTGTTCCCACAGGCCTCCCCCAACCCCGGTTTTCTCGCAGGGGGGACATATTAAATATATATATATTAAAATAAATATTTTATCTATATAATATATAATTAAAATTATATATATTAAAATTTTATTTTTATAATTTTATATATATATTTAAAAATAATAATGTTTGTGTGGTGTGTTTGTGGGTTTTTGTGTTTTTTTGTGGGTTTTTGTGTTTGTGGGTTTTATGTGTTTAATTAAAATTATTTCATTATAAATATGTAATGGCCTATCCCTCATTTTCTACTTCTACGACCACTTTTATGGGTCACCAAACACTAAGTCAGGCAACAAGGGGGTTAAAATAGGTAAAGGGCCCTTTCGGATTTTAAAAACTCCCCGGGGGACGGGAAAACTTATTCCCCGTATTTTTTCAAAAATAAAAAAGTAAAATTAATTTTTTAACCCAATTTTTGTAGGGGCGAAATTACCCGTATTTTCTCAAAAATTAAAAGTGTAGCAACAGTTTCTGTACGGAAAAATTGGCAAATTCCCTGCAATAAAAAAACCTTCGAGAATACGACCCAAAAATTTTGTATTTCTGTGGGGGCCAAAAGTGGAAATGGCATTAAGTAGAACCTCACGAAAAAAAGAAAAACAATGAATCCTCCTTTAAAATTTTACCGCCTTATAATTTAAAACGCAGTATATTCTACGAGCGTGTTTGTGTGTTACATATATTAAATATATATATATGTATATATATTTTTATATATATTTTCTAATTATATAAAACTATATATATAATATATTTCTTTCATTTATATGTACATATATATAAAATATATATATATTATATATATATAAAATTTTATATATATAATTTTATATATATACTTTAAAAATTTTAAAATCTTTAATAATAAATTTTAATATTTATATATATCTATAAAAATTATTATAATAAAACTTAATATATATTGTACACACCCCAAAAACATTATATATAAATATATTTTATATTAAAAATTTTTAAATATTATTTTATAATATATATATATTAAATTTATATACACACAAAGAAGATAATACATACCCAAAACATGTTATTCCCCCTCCCCCACAACACAAACACACAACCCCCCACCACACAAACACAAAAACACCCCACACCACACACACACACACACAAAAAACCCCACTAACATACACACCTACACACACCACACCAAAACACAAAACACCACACACGCCCAAAACACACACACACACACACACACACACACACACACAAACCCCCACACCCCCACACACAAACACATATATATATTTTATATATAATATATATATATTATATATATATATTTTATATATATAATTTTATAATAAACATATATATAATTTTTGAAAGTAAAGTATGTAAAGGTGTATGTTTATTTTATGCACACACACATAATACATATATATACACACATATATGATATATTATATAATATATTTTATATTTAATATTATATATATATATATATATATATTTATATATATATATATATATAATATGTGTGTTTTTTGTGTGTTTTGTGTGTTGTGTGTGTTGTGTGTGTGTGTGTGTGTGTGTGTGTTTTGTATGTGGGGCGTGGTGGTGTGTGTGTGTGTGTTGTGTGTGGTGTGTGGGTGTCGTGTGTGTGTTAACCCTAATTTATTGCCCCAATACAAATACAAACAACCATGCACACACACACATAAAAACCCCACACCCCCACCAAAATGTTTTCGCGCGCGCGCCCCGCGCGGGCAAAAAATCATCATTTCCGGGGGAAAACTATCATTTCCTTCTTTAACCCAAGTGTCCCCAGCAAATACCTCTCAAAGAGTCGAAACCAAAATTAGAAAAAATGGGAAAATTTTTTGGATCTGACGGGAAAACCCCCAAAACATTCCGGCAAAACTTTTCCCTGGGGCGCCGCACCCTTTGTATCGCGCTATATATTTCTTTTCTGAAGGCTTTTTGAGGCGTGAAATGATTTGGAAACAGTTGGGGAAAACTAAAATTATATATATATATATATATATAAATATATTTTTATAAAATATATATTTATATTAAAAAAAAAAAAAAATACATAAAAAAAATAAAAACTGTCTAAAAATTTTCTATCTGTACATAAAAAACAAAATTAAAAAATAATTTTCCCAAAAATAAAAAACACACATACATATAAAAAATAAAAAATAAAAAAAATAAAAACAAAAACACACATACATTCCTACCCACAAACACAAACATACCCTCTAAAATTTGCATAATTTCCACCATACATTTCAAAATACATACATCATTCCACCACCAAAACACACACACCCCATAAAATACACATACATACATTTAACCCTACATAATACACAAAACACACACGCACACGGCCCCACGCCCCACGCATTTCGCACACGCACACCCCACAACCACCCCAAAGCAAAGCACGCACGCACGACACACACCACCCACACATATATACAAAAGTGTGTAGTAAAAAAATTAAAATTATATATATATTTTATATATATAAAAATTTCCTATTATATAATTTTAATATATTATAAAATAAAAATATATATATATATATATATATAAATAATTATATTATATATAAAATTTTATATATATATATAATTATATATATATTTTATAATTATATTTTATATATATAATTTTTATAATATATATTTGTATTATTTTAAACCATGTGTGTGTGTTTATAATATATATAATATATATATATATTTTATATATATATATATAATAAAATTTATATATATTTTTTAATTTTAAAAAATATATATATATTTTTACCCACACACCACACACATAGTTATTGCACGAACGCACATATATTTATTCATGTGTTCCTTTCAGTATATATTTTTATCGGAAAATTTTTGGAGACATCCCCCGTAGATGCAAAAAAAATACTGTGAAGTATTTCCTTTGTATCTACGATAATGGCAGTTAATATTTAGTACACGTGTATTAACACCGTTATTTGACAAATAAAGACATTATTTGAATAATGAAAAAGGAAAAAAAAAATTATCAAATTTTTATAGGTATGCATCTGTAAAACCCCCCCAACTCCAAAAAGCGACAGTATTCACAAAGAAAAAAACAAAACTATTGTCTAAACCCCAGGGAAACCCCCTTTAAAGAAACGAAGATGAAATCAAAGTGGAAATTTTTTAGGGGCTCCAATTTTGAGCCAATTTAAGAAAACCCCAGGGGATTGAGGCTTTTGGGGGGAGGGGGGCCCCCGAGGAGGAGTTTCATTTTGCTTTTTTTGTGACCTTTAATGAAACAACCCGGTAAGTGTAAATATTTTCTCTCTCCTTTTTCAACCGTATAGTTTTTTCATTTGTTTTTCCCCCAGAATTATTTTAAAATTTATAAAAAATTTTACCACATTATTGTTTTAAATTTATAAATGGGTTTTTCTTCTATATTTTTTTTATTATTATTTTTTTTATCTGTATCCTTTTTACTTTTATGATATTAAATATAAAAATAAGGGCACTAAAATTTTATTACATTTTTTATTATCATTATTTTTGTCTATAATAAAATAATAATAATAATAAAAAATAATAATAAAAATAATGAAATAAAAATAATAAAGATTAAAAAACAATAATGAATTTTCATTATTATTATTATTTTTCTTATTATTATTATTATTATTATTATTATTGGTTTATTATTATTAATTATTATTTTAAAAATTTCTTTAGATCTGCTAATTAAAATCCAAAAACTTATTATTACATTTTTTTATTATTGTTATTAATTTCTATTATTATTATTTTAAATTTTTATTATTTTTTTTATTATTATTTTTTATTTTTTTACTATTGTTATTATTTTTATTTTTAATTAAAATTATTTTTTATTTTTATTATTTATTTTTAATTTTTTTTTTTTTTTTTATAATATCACATTTCATCATTATCACTTTTAAACATTCTTTTTATTTTTATTATCATTTTTATTAACAAAAATCATTACTATTTTCGTTTTCATTGCCTGCAATTTTTTATTATTATTTTACTCCCACTTCCCCTTATCATTATCAAATTAAAAATAAATTTTTCACCTCTCATAGCTAGTTTCAAATTTTCATCATTACCCCCATAGCCATTATTGCTTCTGGGACTCAAATCGTAATTCTCAAAACCGGGTTTTCGGACAGCGAAAGGGGGAAGAATGTAATCTTGTACTGTAATGAAGGTGACGAAAAGGGGAACCCAAAAAAAGGGGGAGCCTTCAAACAAAATTAAATAATGTCAAGAGCATCATGTGGCCTTTCCCGGGTTTTCAGAAAGTCTACGTAGATAAACAAAGGGGTCTAAGGATTTATGTAGAAATTTCGTTTAGGTGCTATGTACGTTTTTTTTTGAACTGGAAAAAAAACAGCAAATTTTTGAAATGATAATGATGAAAAATTGTGACACTTTTAAACCACTAGGGTGGTTTTTTTTCTAAAAGGAATGAAAGTAAAAATACGAAAAGGATATGTAAATACAAGTAAAAAATACTATAGAATAAAAACGACATTACTGTAAATGTTTATAATTTATTTCAAAAGTTAATTTAGTTTGGGGCGGTAAAAAAACTTTCTTGAATCTTATTTTGTTACTCCCTCATAACTCGTTTCGATGGAATTTCGAATAACTACATCGAACTTGTAGAATGCTAGAGTCTTGTATTCGGAGATTTTAATGTATCAAAAAAGATTTTTTTTTTGATATAACAAATATTTTTATCAAATATTCTCAACCCTTTCCCCTTGGGGTTATCGAGGAACTGCTATAACAATGAATCCCCCCCCCCCCCAAATTTTTCCCCAAAGGTTATCGGAAATATCGTTCCCCTGTTTTTTGTGGGGTGTGTGGTGTGTGTGTGGTGTGGTTTTGGGGGGTGTGTGTGTTTGGGGGTTTTGGGGTGTTGTGTGTGTGTGAGTGTGCGTTGGTGTTTCCGTACTTTTATCCCCCGACTTTTATGTTATTAACCCTTAAAAGGGGTCCCTTCCAAGGCCGGGGAAATGTTGACGACAATTTCTTCCTGGCAACGTGGCCAGTTCCTATGATTTTTTTTCCCCTGTAAGTTTTTTCTTTTCGGCGCCAGCTCAAAACTTTTTAAGGGGGCCCATTGTGGACGACCGGAAAAAAATATCAGTACATTTTTTTTTTTTTTATCTTCATTTTGGAAATCAGGATCCCATTGTGTGTGATGTGTTGTGTTTTGTTGTGTTTTTGGTGTGTTTTTTGTTTTGTGTTGAGTGTTTTTGTGGGGTGTGTTGGGGGTTTTGTGTGTGGTGTGGTGTGTGCCCTTTATACATATTACAAAAAAAAAAAAGTATAAAATTTTATATATATAAAATATATATATATATTATATATATTATTATATATATATATAATTTCATATTATACATATGCTTCACACACACCACACACACAACACCACACACCCCACACCACACACACACACACACACACACACACCAATATATATATAATTTTATGGTGTGGGGTGTGTGGGGTGGTGTTGTGTGTGTGTTGTGTGTGTGTGTGTGTGTGTGTGTGTGTGTGTGTTTTTGTGTGTGTATGATAAAATATATAATATATATATATATATATATATATATTTATATATAATATATTTTATTTTATATATGTGTGTGTGTGTGGTGTGTGTTGTGTGTGTGTGGGTGTGGTGTGTGTGTGTGTTGTGTGTTGCGTGTGTGTGTGTGTGTGTGTGTGTGTGCAATAATTTATTTATATTAATATATATATATAAAATTTTTATTTTTAAAATTATTAATTTATATTATATATATATATATTATATAATATGCATTTTCACATCTTCCCCTCTCACACCCCACACACACCCCCACCCCCACACACACACACACACACACCACACACACACCCCCACAACACACACACACACCTATATATTTATATATATATATATAATAATTAATATTATATATTATACATATTTATTATGTTATATTTTAAAAAATATTTAAAATTATTATTATTATATATATTATATATATAATATATTTTTTTTTATAAATAATATTATATATATATATATATTATTTTTATAATATATTATTATATATTTTTATATATATAATTATTATTATATATATATTTTATATATGGTGTGTTGTTGGGGTGTGTGTGTGTGTGTGTGTGTGTGTGCGTGTGTGTTGTTTTTGGGTGTGTGTTGTGGTTGTGTGTGTGTGTGTTTTCTGTTTTTTATTAATATATTTTATTGTATGTTTTATTTAATGTATAATAAATTATATTTATTATTTAATATATATTTTAAAAAGGGAGGGGAGAGGAAGGAGGGAGAGAAAAAAGGGAAAAGAGAGGAGGAGAGAAGAGAGATTTAAAACATAGTTTAACTAAATATTTCTGCATTTTGATTACACCCGGAAAAAAAGTAAAAAAAAATCGACTAAATATTACCCAAAAACTCAGACAAATAGTTTATGTATCGTCTTCCTTCCAAAAAAAAAAATTTATGTCAGGCAATTTTTTTAAGCGTTAAAATATGACAAAGCATTCGTATCAAAAAAAAAAAAAAAAAAGGAAAAAGTTCATCTTTATAGCACCTCTTTTCCTGAAAAAATTACATTTCTGAGGATTTTTTTATGTTTGCAAAATAATGGAGCCGATTCGTTATCTAAAATTTAGCTTCAAGGGAAGTTAAATCCTGCACATATATAAAAAAGATTATTTTTATATGCATTGATGAAGATGTTTTTTCCAGACGGCTTCTGGCCGTTTTTTGGAGAGAAAAATTTTTTTTTTTTGGAAATTTTTACTTTTTCTCTCTTTTAATCACAAGGATACTTCCGTTTCAAAAATGTAGAAAAGAAGCGTATGGGGTTTTTTTTTTCACTACCATTCATAGCCTTGCATCGCCTTTAAGTGATCTAAAAATTATTATCTTAATACACTGAAAAAACCACAAGGCCCTTTTTTTAACCTACCTTTTTTCACTAATATCACATTAAAAACTGACTGGGATAAAAAATTTCAGTGAACAGAAAGGGGTAAATTCGTATGTAGATGTAAATTTTTAAATAACTTTCCATTACCAACTGATATCTTATAAAATAAGCATCACATACACTATAAAAATAAATATATATTTTAAAATATATATATTATATTATATATATATAATTATATTTATATATAATAATATAATTAAAAAATAATATTAATACTATGCTATGTTATGATATATAATATATTATATTATAAATATATATTATTTATTTATATATTTTAAAATATATATAATATATTTAAAATTATATATAAATTTTATATTATAATATATTTATATATATATTATATATATATTATTTATATAAATTATATATATTATATTATAATTATATAAACCATATTAATAGTATACTGGGACACATACTTTCAAAACACATACACAGACGTGGAATAACGAGCGAGCGAGGAGAGAGGAGAGAGAGAGGAAGGGGGAGAGAGAGAGAGAGAGAGGGGGAGAGAGAGAGAGAGAGATAGAGAGGGGGGAGAGGGGAGAACGCCACAGGACAGAGAGAAAGTCTTTTTTCCCTAAAAAATAAATAGACGATAGATAGTGATAGATAGTGATAGATAGATAATAGTAGTAGAGAAGAGAGAGAGAAGGAGAGGGGGAAAGAAAGAGAGAGAAAGAAAAAAAAGAGAGGGGAAGGAAAAAGGGAGGAAAGAAGAGAAGGAGAGAAGAGGAGAAGAGAGAGAAGAAGAGAGAGAGAGAGGAGAGAACCCGTGACAGAGAGAAGTCTTTTTCCCTAAAAAAAACGCTCCCCTTTACCAAAAATGGCCAAATCTTCGAACACAAAAAATTAATACGACGACATCAAGCACAAAGGGGGGTAAAGGCCCCAGAAAACGCATTTTTGGGTAACAGCCCTTCGGGTTTACCCAGAGCCACCCCCGAGGGGTGCTTTGCGAAGTTTTTGTCGATTTAAAAGACTCACTTACGTTTCCCCAGACGAGCTTAGTAAATGAAAACCCCGGGGTCTGCAGGGCTTTCTCTGTCTTTAAAGGGTTTTCTTCAAGGGGTTTTTCTATTTTTAATAGCTATTTACATGCCTGCTGTCTGCGCGGGGCTGCAAACGCCTGCCTACCAAAAAGCGCAGGTCCTCCAAAAAAGGGTACTACGTGTTCGGTAGAAGTAATTATCATTTTTTACTATTATTATTGTTTTTGTTCTTGAGTGTTGCAGCGTGTGTGTGTGTGTGGTGTGTGGTTTTGTGTTGTGTGGTTTGGTGGGTGTGGTGTGTGGGTGTGTGTGTGGTTTTGTGGTTGTGGTGCTGTGGTGTCCTCCATGTGTCCCATTTCCTCCTCTCTCTCTATAATATATATGCATTTAATTACTATGTATATATAAAATTATATTTAATATATATATTATATATATATATATATATATATAACATATATTTATATAATATATATATATATATATAATATATAATTTATATATTATATATATATATAAATATTTACTATTCCCATATTTTTTTACATACAATAGATGATAGATAAATTTTTAATAAGACAAAAAAAAAATAAATAAATAAATACACAGATAGATATATAGATAGATAAAAAAAAAGTAATAAAAAATACATAACACACCCACTACACACACACACACACACACACACCCCCACAACCACACACCACGTATATATATATATATATATATAAATATATATAATATATAAAATTATATATTATATATTATAATGTTTGTAAAGTATAATATTACATAATATATCTATAATTTTTAAAAATAAAATAATATATATAATATATTTTAATATATATAAAATTTTATATATTATTTTTAATATATATATAAATATGTTATAATGATTATATATATATATATATAATTTTAAATATATATATATATATATATTTTATATAAATATTTATATATAATTATTTTTAATGTATTTTAATACTATATATATGTTGTTTATATCCAAAATGCAGAATCGCATTTGGATACACCCCTTTTGGGGTTATATATATATATATATTATTATATATAATATATATATTATTATATTATATATATATAATATAATTATATATATAATACAACAAATATATATCATCATCATCATCATCATCGGGGTGGGTCAGTCCCTGCGGGACGTGGCCTCTCCCAATTTTTTTCCAACTTTGTCTTCTTGTGTTTTTTTTTCCAGTCTCGCCCCCAAATTTCTTTTTCGTCGCGCCATTTGTCTTTGGGTTGGCCCTTGGTCTTTTTAATTTATCTATACCCCCAGTCTGTAACTTCTTTGTCCTTGTTATCCTGTCTCCGATGATATAAACCTGCCCATTGCCATTTTTTTCCTTTTTGATGTCGAAAAGTATATCTTCTATTTTTGTCTTTCCCTGACCACGTCCCCCTCATCCTTCTTTAGGCTAATTCCCAGATAGTCTTTCCATCCCTCTCTGGGCCTTTTAGTTTCCTCTCCAGTAATTTGGTTGTAGTCCATTTTCTGATCCATGGTCAAATGGAAGGACACTTTGGTTAAAGACTTTTTTTTTTAAACATTATGGAAAAGAACCTCTTATAGCTACGTGTCGCCAAAGGCGCTCCACCCTAGAGATGCGTCGTTTAAATTTT
>NW_023640103.1:32500-35000 GCF_015228065.2 Penaeus monodon
GGTGTGGTGAAGAGGTCTACCTAGTTTGAGAATTTGTCCACATTACTGCTAGAATTACTCTCATAGCACTATTTTGAATAGTTTCTAGGGATGCACGCTTAGTCGATGGAAGTACTAGAACAGAAGGAGCACTGTGATAGAATAATCTAAGGGTTTTGAATCTGGCAACAAATGCCGATATGTTAATTTACGGAGAATGTTGACACATTTGGTGTATCCCGATTTTTTTAGCAGAGGAATTGCAGAAATACTGTAATTTCAACACTTGTGAGAGTTAACACATTCAAGGGGTATATTGTCTATATGCTTTCGATGTAAAAGCTCTTTACAGGCGATATGAATCTAGTCAAGCCTTATTGCGCTTTGGTGTATTGTTAGTTAACATAGTGACTAACTGCAGGTTATAGAGGTAGGATAGAAAATACACTTTGCCTGGGAAGGGTACCAACTAATTTTGAAATAAGGTGACTGCAAAGAAATGGGCCGAGGAATAACATTTTCAAAATCGTAATATTTAGCATGTCATCCAGAGAGACAGCTCTGTGCCCATCTGAGAAATTTGCTGTGGCACCATTCTCGGTCAAGAAATTATGGCATCCTGGTTTGGAAGTTCAAATCCCTTTTCAAGGACAAGAAAAATATGCAATCTTGGTTGTCACTAGAAAGGTAAGAGGGTAGCTATATTGTCAGCTGTTCGTGTTCCTTTGCGGTGGGCTATGATGTATGTGTGAAGAAATGGAATAGAGTATTGTTGTCTATGTTGATATCTTTTTCCATTGTTTTGCTTATGCAGGAGAGAAGCAAGACGGGAGAAAAACCAGTGTCTCTTTTTATGGAATTAGTTGTATGTCAGCAGAATTCGAAGTGTGTGGCAGTTGTCCTAACTCACAATTTGTTAGAGTCTATGGATGGTTGTTTTGCCGTGCCCAAAAAACGTTTAAATAGAGAATAAGAATGTTGTTGCTTCCAAGGGCAATATCCTTTTTTTTTTTTTTTTGAGTCATTTATCGTTATCGTTTTGTAATAACTATCTGGATAGTTTGCTGTCGAGTTGGCTTAAGTTGGCTAAGCTTTCTGGTAATATTTGGAAATAACAGTGTGGTGGCACATCTTGCGGAAGAGGATAGACCCAGACTGTTTACTGCTTACAAAGACTGAGGATGTATTGCTAGTTTTCATGTGGTGTGATCTAGAGGTAAACTTCGTTTGGACCACATATCTCTTTAGGGGTTTTCACAAAATGTGAACCAAATTTTATGTTTTATGTGTGATAATTCTGCTTCTACTAGGTGTCTTAGTGTATGCAAGAAATCTAGATTTGGTGGGTGAATAGTGTCATAACCATCGTATTCTGAATATGTGCATTCTGTGTTTGAGCGATGAATTAAGTGTGGATAAAGCGAAGCTGTGATGACTATAGTGAAGTCTTTCTAAAGTTGAACTATGGATTACAAAATCAAAAGTTTTTGTGTGGAAAAAGCGAAGCAGTGTATGGGTATACTGAAGTCTTCCTAAAGTTGGAAGACGAACTCATTGACGACAATCAGTCGTTGGCAGATTATACTGTGAAACCCATTACTCCATTAATGAAGTGAACAGAATTCGAATTATCTTGTTAAGATTCCATTTTATAACTTTAGTAGAGGAAGAAGGATGCAGGGGAGCCATTTATGACCCGAGATGTGATAAGGGTGGAGTGTTCAGTCAACCACAGGTAAAGGGTTGTGGAGAGAAAAATGGGATCCAATACTCCACTTTATATGGTTATGTGTGGATTTAACAACGTTAAATCTGGGAAGGCTTGTAACACATTGTCTATATGACGACCTGCATCACTTATTGTTATAGATATTGTTGTGGTGAGATCATTCCAGAATTGATGATACACATTGAAGTCACCAGCTACTATAGAGGTAGTTGGTAGTAACTCGAAATATGTCATCTAAATCAATTTTACATATATTAGGGATAAAAACAAAGAGATCAGTGTTTTGAAGACATAAATTTACCACAATGCGCTCAACACCTCTTCCATACCCAGGTGCTAATTATGCTGGAAAGTCCTCTGCCTTGCCCAGGGATGAACTGTTTTTAGTTGACAGATGCATTTACTGATACAAGTGTATCATTATCAAAATTGCACTATACTATTGCAATGGAAAGCGTAGAATAGTTTACTCTTAGTCCTAAAATGTTTCATTGCAGGACATGCATTCATGAATGGATCTACTGGTGGGCTCATAGTCGAAGACTGATATCAGTTGTAAGGCCACCCTTGCAGTTGCATCTGTTTAACGGGTGAGCTAGATTTTGAAGGACTGTTGGAGAGCCTGTTTGAGAAGCATGAAGGGAAGAGTGGTTTGAAGCAGCTGTGAAAGCTTGTGTAGTACTTAGAGGTTTAGGTTCTTTGAAGAGGATAACACCTTCAGATTTAGAGAAAGTGAGTTGTCTGGAGGGTAGTGGGCACTTCTTATTATATAGGTGTTTGGGTTGTGGAATT
>NW_023640103.1:42500-43670 GCF_015228065.2 Penaeus monodon
CACACACACACACACACACACACACACAAACACAAACAAACAAACAAACAAACAACAAACACACACAACACACGCACAAACGCGCACACACACACACACACACAAACACACACGCGCGCGCGCACACACACACACAAACACACAAACAGACACACACACATACACACACACACAAAATGAGAAAGAAGAGGAAAAGTCTGAAGAGAGAGTTGTCCGGCTTAAGGGCTGGACGAGCACACGGATCACGGCCTGGCAAGATCCACGCCGATTTCGCCTGAAGCACGTACTGTTTGCACGACCAGTTTTCGCTTTGGCTAGGACGGGAAATTTCCTCCTGGCGCGGCAATGAAGATTCTCTAGTGTGAAAGGGAGTGTGTAAAGGAGAGTACTAGTATAAGTTACAACGGTACGAAAAATAATCGGTAATCCTATTAATATTATTCTTGGTACGAGAAGTAATCGGTAATGTTATTGATATTATTTTCGTGGTATTTTCGTCACAATTTCTCTTGCTTAAATATCTCCTGTACGTCTGTCTGACTGCTTCTCTCTCTCTCTCTCTCTCTCTCTCTCTCTCTCTCTCTCTTCTCTCTCCTCTCTCTCTCTCTCCTCTCTCTCACGGAAGTATCTCGACAATTGTCACGAGATAAAAATAACAAAACTAACTATCCGCATTACGTCTACTTTTCTTCTGCGAGTTACCTTTATTGTTTACTACATTACTAGGGTTTATCATTATGGGTTTCTATGTGAAGTTGCTACACTTTTTAAGTTCAAAGGCTATAATGAAAAACACAAAAGTTTTCTACATATTTACGATCAACTGTATTATCCCCAAACGCTTGTGAATGCCTTTTGAATACGTGAGTGACAACAGATTGCATATGAATGCTTTAAGCCGTCTTGATCTTTGTCTTACCTGCATGACACAGAACATCAATGTAAAAAATGGCTAGTCTTTCATCCGGATGTCTTTTATGCAGCAGAATGGCAGTAATTTAGATGTCGTTTTGATCTTTAACTTAAAACAAAACAAAACAAAAATAAATACATAAATGAGTGTGTCACTTCAAAAAGATTAAAGCATATCCGAAGTGAAATATCGCAAGGAATGAAAAACATTTAATTTTTATACAATTCCCCAGTACGTATAAAATGTATGCCCTGCTT
>NW_023640104.1:0-11581 GCF_015228065.2 Penaeus monodon
AACAAAAACAAGGGGTAGAGAAAAGGGGAAAAAATTGGGGGGGTCTGTGTAATATGAAAAAAAAACAGAAAAAAAAAATTAATATATATTTATATGCATATTGTATATGTTTGGGGAATTTGTTATATAAAATAATATTATAAAATTATATATTATTGTAAAAAAAGTTATATATAATAATAATTAAATATTTTATTAAATTAATTTTTATATAATATATATATAATTATATATATTATTTTTAAAAGAAAAAAACAAAGGGGAGGGGAAAACTTTGGGGGGGGAAAGAAAAAATGGGGGAAAAAAGACAAGGGGGGGAAAAAATAAAAAAAAAAAGAGATAAAAAAAACCCTAAAACTGAGATATAGGGGTAGGGGGGCAGGGGGCAGTATAAAAAAAATGAAAAAATTACCCCTACAAAATAAATAATAAAACAATTTTCCATAAAAAATTTTTTCCCAATTAATATTAATTTTTTATAATAATATTATATTTTATAAAAATAATAATGTTAATTATTATGATTTATATATATTTTGAATTGTTAATTAATTATATTTAAATTATTAATTTAAATTTAAAATATTTTTATATATATTTTTAAAATTGGGTTTTATATGTAATATTTAAATTTTGTATTAAAATTGTATTAATTTATTGTATTAAAATTTTATTTTAAAAATTTTAATTATATATTGGGGGGGTTTTTTGTTTTTGGTTTTGGTTGTGTTGGGTTGGGGTTTTTGTTAAATAATTATTATGTATGTATGGTTTATGTATGTTGTTATGGGTTTGTATTTTGTATTTTTATTTTTAGTTTTTATTTTTATGATGTAAAATTTTGTATGTATGTATTTATTTTTGTATGTATGTTTAAAATTATTTATTTTAAAATTTTTATTATATATTTATAAAATAAAATAAATTTATTTATGAAAAAAAAGGGAAAAAAGCCCCAAAAAAGAAAGAAAAAAAAAGCGCTAAATTAATTAAAAAAAAAAAATCAGCAAAATTCGTATGAAAAAAAAAAATGCTTAAAAATCCTATTTAATTAGTAAAATGCCTAATTTTTTTGGCTTGGAGTTTGGGCCGGGGCAAAAATTGGGGGGGTTGGGGGTTTGGGGCCCTTTTTCCCTTCCGTTAGTTAAAAAAAAAACCCTTTTTCCCCCGGTTTTTTCGATTTTTTGACCCCCCCCCTGAACCTAATTCACTCTGGTTTCGTTTTTTTTCTTTTACCCCCCTTTTATTTTTCTGTCCCCAAAAAAAAATTTTTCCCCCCCCTTTTTTAAATTTTGGTTTATTTTTTTCGTTGAAGAGGAAAAATTATGGAGGAGTTCGAAATGTTTTCGTTTTTCTTTCATTTTTTTACTGGGCTTTTTTCCTTTCATTTTAATGTCCCCCGGTTACGGGTTTTTGGTTTCAACCCCCAATATATTAAAAATATATAATATAATATAAATTTTAAAAATTTTAAAATAATATTTTATAAATATAATTAATTATTAAAAAAGGGGGAGAGGAGGGGAAGAAGAGGGAAGAAAAGGAGAGGAGGGAGGAAAAGGAAAAAAGAAAAAAAAAACCACCGAAAAAAAAAGGGGGGGGGCCATGGCCCCGGGGGGGGCAGCATTGGGGGGCTAACCTGTTTCTCCCCCGGGCCTTTTGCCTTTTCCCTCTTTTCTCCCAGACTATTTTGGGGGGAAAATTCGGATCCCCTTGGACCCTTTTTTTTGGGCCGGAAGCTCGGGGCGGGGAATTTTCCCCTTTTTTTGCCCCCCCCCTGAGAGCCCCCCGGGGCCCCCCTTAAGGAGTGTTTTGGCCCGCGGAGGATTTGTTTGATTTTTTTCCTGAAAAAAATAAAAAAACCCAAAAAATGCAAAAAAGGGTGGGGGAAAACCCCAAAATTTTGGGGGAGGGCGGGGGGGGGAAAGGGGGGGGGGAAAAGGGGGTTTTTTGGGGGATGGGTTTTAATTCCGGCGCGGGGGAGGGGGGGTCCCCCCCCCCACTGTTTTGGGAAAAAACGGGAAAATTTTAAATTTGTAAATTAAAACCCAAAAAATTTGGGGGTTTTTGTTGGTTGTTTGGTTGTTGTTGGGGGGGGGATTTTGGTGGGGGGGGGGGGGGGGGTTTGGGGGGTTTTTGGGGGGGGGGGGGGGTGGGGGGGGTTTTTGGGTTTTGGTGTTTTTGGTGGGGGGGGGTGGTGTTGTGGGGGGGGTGGGGTTTTGTTTTGGTGGCCCCCCGGGGCGGGGCGGCGGGTGGGGTTGGGTTTGGTTTGGGTGGGGGGTTTTTGGGGGGTGGGGTGGGTTGGGGGTGGGGGTTGGTGGGGGGGGGGTTGTGTGTGGTTGGTGTGGTGTGTTTTGTGGGTGGTTGGGGGCGTGGGGCGTGCGTGGTGGCCCGGGGGGCGTTGGCGGGGGGTTTTTTGGGTGGGTGGTGGGGGTTTGGTTTGGGGGGGTGTGGGGTGTGTGGGGGTGTTTGTGGGGGGTTGTGGGGGGGGTGTCCCCCGCCGGGGGCCCGTTTTTTTGGTTTTTGGGGGTTGGGGGAAGGGGGGGGGTTTTTTTGGGGGTTTGGCCCAAGGGCCAAATGGGGAAAACGAAAGAGAGACCTCTTAAAACCCCCCGGGGGAAGATGAGGGGGGTCTCTCATAAAAAAGAAGGGGGGAGCTTTCCAAAGGGGGTTTTAAAACAAAAAAAAAACCCCCTCCCCAAGCGACAAATTTTGGCCCCCCCTGAAAATTAAAAATTATATTTTAATTTTTAGCGCGTTTTTTCAAACCCCCACTCCCGTAGAAAAAGGGGGGGACGCCAAAAGGGGCCCCCCTTCCAAATTATAACCTAAAAGGTATGAACAACCCTCCAGTTTTTGGTGTACAACATTCATTCCCTTTTAAAAAATAATTCCCTTTTGGGGGGCCCTTAATGGGGCTTCAGGGGAAAATAAAAGGGGGGGGCTCCCCCGCATAATTTTTTGCCTGTTTTTTTCGGGGGTTTCCCCAAGCCCGCCCTCCCCCGCTTTACCCCTGGTTTCCCTCACCATAAAACCTTTTTTACAGGGCCCTTTTTGGGCCCTCCCCTGTCCATCATTTGCTTTTTTGACCCCCCGATCCTCTGGGAGTCCCCCCCCCGATTTCCGATATTTGCTGTTTTCCCCCAATTTTTTTATATCTCTCCTGGGTTTTTTTCAAAATTCTCCCCCGGGGTGGGGAACTTTTTTCCGCCATTCTATCATTTTTCACCCCTCCACACGCACAGCAAACCAACACACACCCCACACCCACCCCACAACAACCCCACCCCCCCCCCACCACACCGGCGGGTTTTTTTTCCGTTATTTAAAACTTTTTTAAGTTTTTTTTCTGCTTTTTTCCCTTCCCCTTTTCCACCATTCTTTTTTCCTGTACATTATTTTTTATGCTTTTTTTTTTCCGGTTTCCCCCCCCTTTTTCAAAAAAAGTTTTCAGCCGGTTCCCCCCCCTTTTTTTCAGGGGTTCCTCTGTCCCCCAATAAGGGGGAAAAAAAGGGGGTACCCAATTTTTTCCCCCTGCAAAATTTTTCAAATTTTTTTTTCTAGGGAATACTTTACGTTTTTCATCCCCATTTTTCCATCTTCCCCTTTTTTGGGTTGGGTTGCTTCCCCCCTTTTTCCAAAAAACCTTTTTCTTTGATTTTTATCAAAACCTCGTCTTCCAAAAAAACTTTGGATTTCACCCCTGTTTTTTTTCCTCTTTTTTTTGCCCCTTTCGGAGTCCCATTTTTAAAGACGCCTTTTTTTTTTGGGGGGCTTTTTTTCCCCTTTTTTCCCCCCCCATTTTACCATCCTCCTTTTTTAAATTTTTATTTTCCCCCTTTTTTTTGGGGTCTTCATTCCCTTTTTTTCCTTTTTCCATTTTTTTTTCCGCGGTTTCCCCTTTGCCCCTTCCCTTTTCCCCTATTTTTTCCTTCCCCCTTCAATCCAGCTCTTCCCCCCTTTTATTTTTCCCCTCCCCATTTTTTACCCCCCCCCCCCTTTAAATGGGGGTCCCAAGGGTTTTTTTTTCCCGGGGGGGGGGGCCGTTCAGGGCCTTTCCAAAATTTGGGGGTAGTTACTCCCCCAAGGCGATAAAAAAACCCGGGAGCGGAAAAAATGGGGCCCTCCCCCCCTTTTTTCCGGTTCCCCCCTTTTTTCTTTTTAACTTTTTTTTCCCTCCGTGTGTTTTCCCACCCCCAAAATTTTTTCGCTCTTCCCTAAACATTTTTTCCTCCGGGGCTCCCCCCCTTTTTTTTTTCCCCTTTCCCCTCAGGGGTTTTTATCTCCCATTTTTCTTTTTTCCCTTTTTATACCCCCTTTCCCCTTTTTCCTCTTTTCCCCGGGGGCCCCCCCCTCCCTTTTTTGCTTTCCCCCTTTTTTTCCCCCCCCGCTTTTTTTCCCCCCTATCTCCCGATTTTTCCCTGCATACACTAACTTAAAAAAACCCCCTCAAAACCCTTTAAATGCCCCTTTTTTCCCCGGGTTTTTGGTTCATAAAAACATTAGCAGGGCCCCCCGGGAAAGGGGGGGGAAGGATAAAAAAAAATATACTGTTTATTTTTCCCTTGGGGCGCTTTTTTCAGCGTTTCCCCCGGCCGGCCTTTTCCCTTTTTCCCCGTTTCCCCCCGGGGGTCTTGTTTTCCCCCCCCAGACATCCTTTTTCCCTTTTTCCCCCCCGGTCTGTTTACCCGGCCTGGGAATTTAAAAATTTTATCATCCCCCCCCCCTTTGCCTCTTGCGTCGACTTTACTTTTTTTCCGGGTTAGGGGATTTTGGTTTTTTTTTTTTGGAACCCCCCTTCGGGGTAATTTTGGGGGGGTTTTTTTTTTTTTATTTCTTTCCTGTTCTTGTTTCCTTGCATTGTTTTAATTTTTAAAGTCCATGCTATTATCTTTTTACCCTTGGGGGTATTTATGATTTTTTTCACTGCTATTAAGGGGCATGGCCTTTTTTTAAAATACTGATTTCATGATTTTTAACACATAATTTTAAAACCCCAAAGGGGGGGCAAAAGACAATAAAAAAATTGATAATGATGTGATGATTATGATGAATAATTTTATTTGAAAAAACAAAAAAATTAGGGGAAAAAAACAATAAAAAACCCAATAATAATAATTTAAACCCCCAAAAATTTAAAACCCCAAATGATTTTATTTGCTAATAAAAATTTTTACCCTTGCCCCTTCACATTATTATTACCCCTTGCAAACCAAACTGTTTTTTCTTTATTTAAAAATTTTCCTATGAATTAAAAACCCCTTTTTCTTCAGCTGTTGTTTTTTCAAAAACGCTTTCCCCCCCTTTTTTTTTTTTTTTTTTGGGTTTTTTCCCCCCCCCCCCCCCCCCCCAACCCCATTAAAAATCGAAAAATTTTGCCCCCCAGAAGGGGAAAAACCGGGGCCTCGTCCCGGGAACAGTTTTCCCCCTCCATTTCTCGCGGTTTTTGGTTGAAAAATTTCCCCGGGGGCCCCTAAGAACGCTTTGCCCCGGGGAAAAATTCCCCCAAAATTTGCCGCTAAAAAAAAAATTTTTCTGGGGGCCAAAAACCCATTTTTACGGAGAAACTTTAAGGGGAAAAAATTAATGCTCTCAAAACTTCCATAAAAAACAAAAAAAAACCTTCCTTTGCCCCCCCCACCCCCCTCCCCCTCCTAAAACCAAAAAAAACTTCCCTTTTACTTGCCCTCCACCCCCCCCAAGGTTTTTTTCCCCCCTTTCCTCCTACCCCAAACCCCCTACCTAAGGGGCCCCCTTCCCCTTGGCCCCCCTACCCCCCCTCACCTATCGGGGCTCCCTTTTTCCTCTTTTCCCCTCCCCCCCTTTCCAACCCCTTTTTTTCCTCTCTTGCCCCTTTTGCCTCTTGTGTAATATAGTCGGAACCCCTTTACTCTCCTCTTCTTCACCTTTTCCCCCCTTTTTCCCCTACAAGCATGGGGGGCCAAAATAAAGCGGGTTTTTTCCCCCCCCCGGAAGGCCCCCTAAAAAAAACCCCCAAACCCCTTCAGGGGGAGTTATTATTCCCCCGGGGGGCCCCCCCAATTCCTTTTTTGAAAAACCCCTTTTTTCCCAAAAACCCCCCCCCCTTTTGGTTCGGGGGTTTTTTCCCCTTTTTTTTCCCCCCCCTTTCGTAACCATTTTTGGGTTTTCCCCCCCGCCCAAAAGGGGCCCCCCCAAACCGGGGAAAACCACCCCGTAAGGCTTTTAAAAAAACCCCCAAAACCCCAAAATTTTTTTTCCCGGGGGGGGGGTTTTCCCCCCAACTTTTCCGGGGCCCACCTTTTTTTTTTTTCAAAAAAAACTTCCCCCCCAAAACATTTCCCCCCCATAAAAAAAAAGGGTTTTTCCCCCCCCCAAAAAATTTTTTTTTCCTTTAACCCTTTTTTAAAAAAAAAAAAATTTTTTGGGGCCCCTTTTGCAAAAAACCGGAAACCCTTAAAAAAGGGCCCCAAGGGTTTTAATTTATTAAAATAAAAATAATTTTAAAAAATTTTAAAAAAGGGGAAAAAAAAAAAACCCCAAAAAATTTTTTGGGGAAAAAAAAACCCCCCCAAGGGGGGAAAAAGAAAAACGGTCGGAAAGGAAAAACCCCCTTTTTCCCCCCCATAAAAAATTTTTTTCCCCCCCATTTGGGGGGGGGGCCCCCCCTTTCCCCCACAAAAAAAACCCCGGAAATTTCCCCGGGGGCCCCCTTTCCCCCCTTTAAAACCCCCCCTTTTTTTTAAACCCCAAAACCCCCCCCCCCGGGGCCCCCCCCCAAACCTTTGTTTTAAAATTATCCCCCCCTTTTTTTTTTTTTTCCAAACACAAAAATTTTCCCAAACAAGGAAAAATCGGGGGGGAAAAAAGGGGGGGGGGGGAAAGGGGGGCCCCGGGGGGGGGGGGAAAAAAAAAGGGGGGGGGAAAGGGGGGGGGGGAGGGGAGGGAGGGGGGGGAGGGGGGGGGGAGGGGGAGGGAGGGGGAAAAGGGAAAGGGGGGGGGGGGGGGGAGGGGGGGGAAAGGGAAAAAGGGGGGGGGGGGGAGGGAAGGAAGGTGGGAAAAAGGGGGAGAAGGGGGGGGGGGGTGGGGGCCCCTTTGGAAGAGGGGTGGGGAAAGAGGGGGGCTAGGATAAAAAGAAGAAAGGTAAAGTGGGGGGAGGGAAAAGGGAAACAAGATGAAAAGAACGGGGGAAGGGGGGGAAAAACAAGGGGGGGGAAAAATTCGGGAAGGGGGGGGGGGAGGGGGGGGGGGAGGGGGGGGGGGGAGGGGGGGGAGGGAGGGGGGGGGAGGGGGAAAGGGGGGGAGGGGGGAGAGAGGAGGGGGGGGGGAAGAGAGAGGGGGAGAAGGGGGGAGGGGAGAAGGAAGGGGGGGGGGGGAAAAGGAAAAGGGGAAAAGGGGGGGGGAGGGGAGGGAGGAGAAAAGGGGGGAAAGGGGGAGGGGTGGGGGGGGGAAAAAGGGGAGAGAGGGAAAAGAGAGGGGGAGGGGGGGGGGGGGGGAGGGGGGAGGAAAAGGGGGGGGGAAAGAGGGGGGGGGGGGGGAGAGGGGGAAGGGGGGGGAAAAAAGGGGAAAGGGGAAAAAGGAGGGAAAAGGGGGGGGAAAAAGGAGGGAAAAAGGGGGGTGGGGGGGAAAAAGGGAAATGGGAGGGGGAAAAAAAGGGGGAAAAGGGGGGGAAAGGGGGGGGGGGGGGAGGGGGGGGGGGGGGTGAAGGGTTGGGCCCCGTTTAAAAGGGGAAATTTTTGGGGGACTTAAAAGAGGAATGTTTGGGGGTTACCCCCCTTCCCACCCAGTCGTTTTTTTTTACTTTTTTTCCCAAAATTTTTTCCCCCAAAAATCCATTTTCCCCCAAAAAAAAAGGGGAAAAAAGGGTCCATATGGGGGGAAAAAAGGGGAAAAAGAAAAAATTTGCCAAAAAAAAAGAAAAAAAGGAAAAAAAAAAAGGGGGGCCAAAAAAATTGGGAAAAGGAAGCCCGAGGAAAAAAAAGGGGGGAAATTTTTTTCCCAAAGTGTAAAAAAAAAAAAAAAAAAAAAAAAAAAAAAAAAAGGGGGGGGAAAAAAAAAAAACCGGGCCCCACAAAAAGGGAGGGCGAAAAGGGGGGGGGGGAAAGGGGAGAAGGAGGGGGAAGGAAAAAAAGGGGGGGGAGAAGGGGAGCAAAATAAAGAGTGGATGAATGATGATGGAGATGTTGGGAAAGAAAAGATGAGAAAAGAGATGAGAGGGGGGAAAGGGGGGGGGAGAAAGGGGGAGAGGGGAAGGGGGGGAAAAAAAAAAAGGGGGGGGGGGGGGGGAGGGCTGGGGGGGAGTGGGTTTCCCCTTTTCATCATTGTTTTTTGTTTCCCCCCACATTATTTTACCCTTAAATAGGGGAAGTGAAAAAAAGGTCCTGATTAAAAAAAAATAAAAAAGGGCCGTTTTCCCCCAATTTTTCCCCCCATCCTGAAACATTCGCGTTTGTTTTTTAAAAAAAAGGGGGGACTCCCCCCCCCACCGCCCTCTTAATTTTGCGGCCCCCCAAAAGAAGGGGAAAAAAACCCCAAATGAGGGGGGGCCGGGGGGGAAAATTTTTTTCCTTTTTTTCCCCCGGGTGAAAAAAATTTGGCAAAAAAAAGGGGGGGCTGAGATTTTTTGAAAAGGGGAAAGGGGCCAAAATGAGGGGGGGGGGGGACAAACAACAAAGAAGAATGTCAAAAAAGGGGGTCAAAGAAAATTTGATGGAAAAAGAAAAAACGGGGGAAAAAGGGGGGGAAAAAAAAAAAAAAAAAAGGGGGGGGTTTTGGGGGGGGAAAAAAAAAAAAAGGGGGGGGGGGGGGGGGGGGGGGGGGGGAAAGAGAGGGGGGAAAAAAAAGGGCCCATTTAAAAAAAAAAAGGTAGGGGGAATAAAGCTGAGGGGGAAAAGGTGGGGGGTTTTTCCCAAAAGGGGGGGGCCCCGCGGATTTTTAGAAAAAATTTTTTGGGAAAAGGGGAAAGGGGGGGGGCCAGGGGGAAAGGGGGGAAGGCCCCAAAAAAATTTACGCAACCCCGGAAGCGGGCCCCAAGGGGGCCATTTTTTCCGGGGCGGCATTTAAAAAGCTTTTTTCCGCTTTCAGGGGAAAAAATTTTTTTCCCCCCCAAGTCAAAAAATTTTTATTTTTTTTTTAGCAAAAAATAGTGGTCAAAAAGCGCCCTCGGGGGGGGGTTTTCATCGGGGGAGGGGAGTTGAAACACAGGGGTTTTTTTGCGCAAAACACTTTGCAAAAAAACAATTCCCCGCGTCTGTAAAAAAAACTTGGGACTTTTGGTTTTTTGTCCCCTTCAAAAGGCCCCCCCCTTTGGAAAATTCCAAAAAACCCCAAAAAAAAATTAACAAAAGAACGAAAAAAAACCCCCTTTTAATCGGAAAAATTATAGGATATTACATTTTAATAATTAAACAGACCTTTAAAAAGGGGGGGCCCCAAAAAGTAAATGAAAAAGGTCTTTTTTCCTGTTTTTAAAAACCCGGTTTTTTTAAAATGCCATAATAATTTTAATTTACTTCGCTTTTTTCTTTTATTTTCATTTACTATTTTCCCTGCATTAAAAAGGGGAAAGGAAAACAGTAAAAGGGACAAAAAAATCTGACAAAACTGCCGTTTTCGTCATTTTACCGGGGGCTGACCCATAAACCCCCGACAAACGGATTTTTTCCCAAAGGACATTTTAAAGTGGTTGGCTTTTTCCATTCCCCCGAGTTTCTTTTTTATGGCTATTTACCTTTTTTAAAAGGCTAAATTGGGGGAAAAAAGCACCTACGGAAACCCTGGGGGATCACGTCTATCTCCCCTTTACCATGATCTACGGGGAAAAAAAAGGGAAAAACCACTTTTTTCCCCCCATATTTATTTTAATGGGGAAAACGGTAAAGGGGGGGGGGGAAAAAAAAAAAAATTGAGGAACTGGGGGGGAACCCCCAAAAGGGAAACAAAAAATGTAATTATTTGGGGGGGAATTGCGTAAAAAAAAGGGTTTTTTTACGACCCCTCCAATTCCGCTTTTTTTTTTCTTTCGTTTTTTTCCAATAGAAATGGGAAAAAAAAAAAAAAATAATGAAAATTGGGTGGGGACAAAAAGGCAGCCCTAGAAAGTTTTTTCCCTTCAAGTTATTTTTTCGTTTTTTTATGCTTTCGTCTGGTCGGTTCTTGTTTCTGTTTTCTGGTCTGTTTTTCTTCCCCCCCCTTCCCCCCTTCTCTCTCCTTCTCTCTCTCTTCCCTTTTTCCCTTTTTCTCTCCCTTTTTCTCCTTTTTCTTTCTTTTCCCCCCTTTTTCCTCTCTTCTTCTCCCCCCCCCCAGAGGGAGGTGGAGTTTGGAAAAAGTTGGAGGTATTATTTTTTTGGGGTTGCTTTTTGGGGGGAAACGTTTGAGTTTGATGGGCAGGTGTATGGGTGGAATCCGCGAGTTTTTTATTTTTTGTCATCGAGAAAAATATTAAGGGGAATGTAAACAAAAATGTTTAACTACCCTTTACTGATAAAAATATGCAAAGGGGCGTAAAAATCAAAAAAAAAAAAACTTTTTAGAATTAAAAAAAATTTTTCATTTAAAAATTATCCTTTGGGAATTGTTTTTAACCCAAAGCCCCGCAGGGGCGGGGCTCGCCAATTTTTTGGGGTCCTTTTCAAAAAGAAAAAAAATGTTTAAGATTTTTTTTTGGGGGGTCAGGGGGGGCTAGGGAAAAAGTTAGGGGGCCTTTTAAAAACCCCCCCCCGGGCCCCCTAAAAATTTTCCCTTGGGTTTTTTCTGAAAAAGTTTTTGCAGCCCAAAATTTTTTCCGCCACATTTTCTTTTTGCATTTAGGGAAAACGGTCGGGGGTTTTTTTTGCTACTAAAATTTTCCGTCTATTTTACGTTTAAAAAAACCTTTTCTCTAAAAAAGTTTGCAATTTTTCCTTTTTGACAAATAAATTAAAAACCCGGGTAAAAACCCGTATCCCCCGGGGGGGGGTTTTTCGGGCCCAAAAAAAGTTGCCCCCCTTTGCAACCCCTCCTCGCCGGGACTCGGGGGCTTTTTGGGCCCGGGGGCCGGAAAAACCGGAGTTTTGCAGGAAAGTTTTCCGGGGGATTTAATTAAAAAGAAACCCCCTTTGGGGGGGCCCCCGGGATCAATAGGGGACGAAGAAAGCGGCGAAAATTAAAATTTCTGGGGAAAGACGGGGGAGAAACGGGTTTTTTTTGGGGGAAAACCCCCCTATTTTTTTTGGGAAAGTCATCCCCGGAAAACGGGCCCACATGCTAATTCTTCGAGACCCACACCCCCCCACACCCCAAAAAAATATAATATAAAATAAATTTAAATTTATTATATTTATTATAATTATTATAATATATAATAAAAATTAAAAATAATTTAATTATTTTTTAAAAAAATATTATAATATTTAAAAAATTTAAAAATTTTAAGAAAATTTTAATATTTTTATATTAATTTAATATTTTTAAAAATGTATATTATTTTTAAAAATTATTTATATTATTTTATTTTTTATTAATATATATATAATTAAAAATATAATTTTATATTAAATTTTATTATAAAACCAGCTTAAATCTCCCCCCCCCCGCCCCAGGGGGGAAATCCCCAAAGGGGGGG
>NW_023640105.1:0-11580 GCF_015228065.2 Penaeus monodon
AAATGGGGGGAGATTGTTTAATACATTAGAAAAAAAATACTGAAAACTCGAAGGAAAATGCAATCAGGAGAGATCATGTTGGCATACTAATGGGCTCCTTGGTGGGAGGGTGGCATTTGTGGAGAAGTCTTTGTGCAAATAATATTCTCAAAAGGAAACCCCAGGTGACGTTACAGTTACCCAGTAGCTAGGGTTAAGACTTATGTACATATTACCCTCTTTAGACTTGTATAATGTCACATTTACACTGAAATTCAACAAATTTTCTTTATTAAAAGTGTTAAGAAATTAGGGATTATCATTATTATTATTTCTTTAATCACACCTATTACATTACATATTTTTCAACAGATTTAGTATGTTGTAAGGGTACATCTTTTATACTTTTTGGTCTTGAAATTGATACACCTTTACCCAAGCAGAAATATTTCATGTGCACAACAGCAGGTGCATGAGGGAAGTGCAATCACGCAAAAACTATTGGCTTAAAATCAAAGAAAATGGAACATAAATTCTTTTAACTGCCAGAAACCTAGAGGGTGTTGTTATAACTTGAGAAAGTTGCAAAATATGTATTCCAATGGTTCTAAATTACCTTCTCCTTTTCTGCAGCATTCAGTGATAAAACAGTGAATGTGGTATATATTTGAGTAATGTAAAACTGACGTTGGTATAAACAACTTAAAAGCAAAACAAAGTAATGAAAGGTCTTTCATTTTTTTCTTCACCAGTTGCCAAAATAAAAATAATGTTTGGGAAAAAACCATAGACCTATTTGTAAATGATGATACAACTGCACGATAGAAAATACTGTAGTGCATTAGTTGAAAGGATTCGACACTATACAGAAGACCCCGTTAATTAGTTAGGATTCAGTAATATTTTTGAAATGGACAGTTGCTTGAAGTTGCATGGTAAATGCCTGTCATTTGTGGTCAAAACATTCACTTTAAATCTGCAAAGCAAAATGGTTAAATATATTGCACCTGCATTTCAGCTGTATTCCAGTTGGACAGTTATTTTTAGGGAAGGGGGGTATACATCGAAAACCAAAAATTTTTAAATTTTTATATTATTTTCAGTATTTCTAAAACTTGGGCACTAGGGATTAATCTTTAGATACAGAAACACACAAATATTTTAAAATATTTATACTTTTCATATTTGAATTTTTTTTCTCATATTTTATAAAGCAAATCAAAAAAAAGGAACTTCATTTTAAAAAAAAGACTTTCTTTAGGCAACTACTTACATCTTGCTGATGTCTGGTTTTTTACTGGATTGTGCTTTTCCAGCAATTAATAGTTTGTCTATATTAGTTTGTAGATATTTTGAAAGGGAATAGAACTAGATACGCTCATTCATCATTAATGTTATCTTGGCATCAAGCTCTCCCCAGGCTGGCAAAGATACTGGAAGGTCCCAAATTCCAGGGTGCATTTAACAGTGGCATGCACCACTTGCAGGGAACAGACTGTTTTGTTTCATGGGATATGTATACCGATGATAGGTCTGGGTGTGGTTTGCCGGCAAAATTCCTGGAAAGGCGTCTTGCTACAACATGCAAAGTCCACATGGTAGAAGGCCACTAAACTACAATTTGATTGAAATATGGATGGCATGGCATATGGGCTCTGGGAGATGGCCATTCTCGGCATACATGATACACTGTCACCCAGAGGCAATGAGTAATATTGTTTTAAATGAATGTAGCACTTTGGCCAAGTAAGCAAAACGGATCAAAATTTTGTATGCAATTTACATATTGTGTTTCACAAATTTTAACCTTAATAGCATTGCGTTGCCCTTAAGTAAATTTTCCCATATCTGGGCAAACTTTTTTCCCAAATTAATGTTTTTGATTTATGAGATGCTTTTAAGGACTTTTAAGAAATTTTTATAAAAAGAAACATGCTTAGTGAAAATTTTTTAAATTTGGGAATTTCACATCCTGTCAGCGCCAGTAGTAAAAAAATCATAGATAAAAAATCATCTTGGGTTAAGATTCAAATAGCGGAACAGGTTCACTGTCTAGCCATTAGAATTTGTTTAACTAAAGGAAGAAAAAAAAAATTTGAAATTAAATTTTTTTCATAATTTTTTTGTTTAATTGGATATTATTTATGATATTCTAACTCGACAAAGTAATTTTTTATTTCCTTTAGGGTTGCGTCATTTTCGAGATTGCCAGTTAGCTGTGCATCTCCTTTTTTCTTTTTATTTTAAGAATTACCTGAAAAAGAAAAGTGATAGGCAGAAAAATAGGGGAACAAGTTTTTGATGGGGATAAGGAGAGGAATCTTTGGGGAAAACCCGTGCCTGCAAAGGAAAGGGAAGGAGAGTATGCTTTTGGGATTTTGTTTAATGATAGCGATCCAACTTTTTGTAAAAAAAATGTGTAAGGAAATGAAGTGACTGATACCGTCGCAAAAGAACAAATTCATTGTATAAATATAAAGAAAAATATCCCCCTTTTAAAAATGTCCACCAATCTTATATTGGGTTTTTTTTTGGGTTTTAAAAAGGATTCAAAAAAGGAATAAAGCCCCCAAAAAAAAAAATTTTTTGGGTTTTAAAAAAACCCCCCCCCCTTTGTCTAGCCATTAGAATTTTTTTTGGGTTAAAAAAAAAAAAAACTGGGAATTAATTTTTTTGGAAAAAAAAAGTTTTTTAAGGGGGAAAATTTTTTTTTTTTTTTTTTTTTTTTTTTTTTTTTTTTTTTTTTTTTTTTTAAAAAAAATTTTAAATTTTTTTTCCCCCAAAAAAAGGGTTATTGTTTAAAATTGAATAATAATTTCCAACCCAAAAAATTCACCCAAATTTCTTATTTGTTGCTAAGCTTTGTTATTCTTTTTTCCCCAAAAAGGGTTTAAAACGGTTATGATTTTAAAGCGGGGAAAATTTTGGAGATTTTTAAAAAATTTGTGGGGGATAATCTTTAAAACCTGGGAAAATTTTGGAAAGTATTTTCTTTTTGTTTAAAACCAAAAAAAATTTTGTCAAAAAAAAAAAAAAAAAATTTTCTGGTTTTCAAAAAAGGCTAAATTTATGAATTTCCCAAATGCAAATTTAAAAGGGTTTAAAGCTAGGCTTTTTATTCTAATTAAAATTCCAAGTTAAAAATAAATTTAGGGAATTTTGGGTTTTGGGTTTTGGATTCTTAAATTTTGAGATTCTTGGTAAATTTTTTGAAGTGGGTGAAAAAAAATTTTTTTTTAGTAAGGCAAACATTTGTTTTGTTTGTAAAAGGAATTCAGTTGGAGTCTAAGATGCCTTTTTTCTTTTTTCTTTTTTTGGTTTTTTTTGGATTTGAAAAAAATAAATATGTATTTGTAAGGTTTGTGTAATTTCTTTTTCAGTGGACATAGTTGTTTTTGTTATAGATAAATAATTTTTTCTTTTCTTTTTTTTGGTCCTTTTTGTAGAAAAATAAAAAGGAAATAACCATGTAAAAAATTTCTTTTTAACATGTGAAAAAAAACAAAAAAAAAAAAAACACCCAACAAAAAAAACCCCAAAAAAAAACCAAAAAAACAAACACAAAAAAACCCTTTTACAAATGCAAAAACAAACACACCCCAAAACACCACAACAAACCAGCACAACGCAACCCCCACACACCAAAAAACCACACACACACACCGTTACATACTGCAATTTTCCAACCCATTTATTAAATTAGGTTATTAGGAAAAAGTGAAGATAGAAAAAGTGTATAACCTTTAAAAGCTTTTATATTTTTTAGAGGCCCAAAGGGACCCCCAAACCCCACTTAGTTTTTTTCAACAAAAGCCTAGCTTTTTTACAGCCCAGGCCTCCACCATTGAAAGTTTTTTAACATTGACTTTTCTCTCCAACCCATGCCTAAACCCTGCGCATAGATACTGCTGGACCTGAAGAAATTTAAAAGGAAAATAAACCCCCAATATGTAGATTAGTAAGGGCATCTACGACACTTTCTATAGTTCCCTTTTTTTTTTTTTTTTTTTTTTTTTTTTTTTTTTTTTTTTTGTTTTTTTTTTTTTTTTTTTTTTTTTTTTTTCCTCTCCAAAATACATATAGAAAAAGATTTTGATTATGAAAGAGCATGGGATGAATTTGGTTGGTTTTTCAGAAAGGGGGGGGGCGGGGCTAGGGGGGGCTGGAGGATGGTAGGATAGGAAAATCTTTCTGGATAGTGTTTGGGAAGCTTTTTTTATTATTTATTCACTATAAAAAAAACCCTAGACATCACCCTGACCAAAACGTTTTCCTTTCATCTCGTACTTACTGCGCTTTAATTACTCTTTTTATGAGTTTTGTGCTCTTTCCTTAGCCCTGTAAAAAACTTCATAACACAACAGGTAAAAAACATGTGAAAGCGGGAGGTAGCAGGCAATACCTCTCTTTTCCTTTTTTTATATATGTTTTGTCTATTTATTTCTTATTGTATCAGAATGACTTAAAGGCAGTAAGAAAAATGAAAACAATAGTATGATTTCTTTGAAACCCTTATAAAGTTTTTTTTTTTTTTTTTGTGTGTGTGTGGGAAATGTGGGTATATTTGGGGTATGGGTGTTGGATATGGATAGGTATGGTATGGGTGTGTAGTGTTGTGTTTTTTTTACAAAGTTGATTTTTAAATTTTCATGTGCTTTTAGTGGTATGTTCGTATAAGAATAGTATGATTTCAAAAAAGTATAAATCCCCCCTTATTCCAAAGTAGGCATATTATTATTTAAAAGAAAAAAGATTTTTTGCATGGAATTTTCAATGGCATGGGATGTAGATCCCGCCGAAAAAACTAAAGTTTTAGGCCGGGAGATATTTTATTTGGAAATTTAAAATTTAAAAGTATGGAAAGGTGAAATTTCAGGGGGAAAATTAGTACCAAATACTTTTAAGATAAAAATTTTTTGGGAAATTTAAAATTTTTCATTCCTCCTCTTCCCCCTTAAATGGATATATTTTTTAATTTAAATTTTTTTTTACAAAATTTTAAAAAAAAAAATTTTTTAAAAAAAAAAAAAAAAAAAAAAAAAAAAAACAAAAAAAAAAAAAAAACAAAAAAAAAAAAACCGAAAAAAAACCCACCCTTTAAAACACATAAAAACAATTTTTAAAAAAAATATTTTAAAAAAAACAAAAAAAAAACACAAAAACATAAAAAACACACACTTTTTTGATGGAAAAAAAAAAAAAAAAAAAAGTTTTTTTTCATTGCTATCAAATTGTGTTTTTAGATAAGGGAAAAATTTTTTTCAAAGAAATGAAGAGTAAATAAAAAACGGACTGGCAAAGCAAAAGAGGCCTGGCAGCTAAAAGGGCTTAAAGACTTTTTCAAGGGGAAACGTTTTTAAATTCGAAATTTTTGCCTTGAATGTGGTAAATGTGATGGGGGTTAAGGTCCTCAGAAAGCGTCTTCTTTTGGCTGTTCGTGGGTTTTTTGGCAACGGGGAGTGTCGCCTAAATTTTTTGTTGATAAACAGGATACATAAGAAAAATGTTTAAATGGTGTTACTTTGTTCTCTTTTGTTTGTAAAAACAAAGAAAAGGGGAAGGGAGATTTGAGCTATGTACGTGCGTCAAAGTGTCCTATTGTTTTTGTTTTATTTTTCATCATGGAGGTTTTTTTGTTTTTTTTTTTCCAAATTTAAAATTTTGGGGGTTTTTTGGGGGTTTTTTTTTTTGTTGTACTTTTAAATTTTCTGTCTATTAACATTATCTAATATGGTAGGCATTCATTTTGGTTTTTAAAAATTTTTAGGGGTAAAATTTTTTTTTATTTAATAATAATTTTAAAATATTTTAATATTATAATTATAAATATATTATATGTTAAATATTATAAAAAAATATTAAAATTTATAATAAATAAAATTTGGTAATTTTTAAAGTTTTATAAAATTTTATATTATAAATTTTATATATTTATAAAAAAGGTTTGTAATGTATTTATATTTATATATTATATTTAATTATTGTAATATAAAAATATATTGTTATTTTGTAATGTATATTTAATATATTTTTAATATTTTTAAATATTTTATTTATATATATTATTAAAAATGTGTATTATATGTATATTATATATAAATATTGTATAATGTATATATTATAAATATTATATTGTTTTATGTATATATGTTTTATATATTTATAATATTATATTTATATTTAAAAATAATTTTATATTATAATAATATATTAATAAAAAATTTTATTATTTTTATTAGGTTTTAAAATTATAGTTATAATAAAATTAATTATATTAATATATTAAATATATTAATATTTATAATATATATTATATATTATATTATATATTATAATTTTTTTATTGGGGGTTATTTATTTAATTTCTATATTTTTATTTTTTTTGTATTTTTATTTTTATTTTAAATTTATTTTGTATGTATGTATTATTATATATCTATTTTATATATATTATATAATATTTATTTTATATTTATTATGTGTATATATTATTATATTTAGGGTTTTTAATATTTTTTTGGGATTAGTAATATATTTTTTAAATATATATATATATATATATATATATATTATATATATGTATTTATATAATATTTTTAAATTTTTAATTCTATATTATTTATTTATATATTATATATATTTTTATTATTATTATATTTAATATATATATTTTATTTATTATAAAAATAGTATATTATATTAAAATATTATTTAAAAAATATATTTATGATTATTTATATTATATATTTATTTATATATATATTTATATATCATTATTAAATATTAATTTTATAGATTTCTTTTTTATATTATATATTAATATTTTTTATATATATAACTTATATATATTATATAAAAATTTTATATATACTTATATATATATATATATTTTATATATATAGAAATTAATTTTTTAAAATTTTTTATATATTATTTTATATATATATAATATATATTATTAAATATATAGATTATATATAATATTTTACTTATATATATATTTAATTTAAAATTTTTATTATAAAATATTAAAAATATTCTTAATAATATTTAAAATATATTTTATATATATATATATATTTTATATATTTATTTTTTTTTAATATTATATATAAATTTATATATTTTATATATAATATAAAATATATTTGTATATTTATATAATAATTATTTTTTATTTTTATATATATTTAATATACAAAAAATATATAAAAATTTATTAATTTATTTTAAATAAATTTTTTAATTAAAAAATTTTTTATTTTTTATTCTATTATATTTTTTTATTTAATTTTATTTATATATTTATATATATATTATATTATATAATTTAATATATAATATATATATATATAAAATTATATATATATTATATATATATATATTATTATATTATATATTATATATTATATATATTTTTTAATATAAAAATTATATATTATATATATAACTATATATATTATATAATGTTAATTATATTATAATATATATTATATTATTTTATTATATATAATATTTTATATTTTTATATATATAAAATTATATTTATATATATATATTATTTTATAATAAAAAATATATAAAATTTTATTTTTTATTAAAATTTTAAAATATATTTATAAAAATTTATTATTATTATTATTATTATTTTTATTTATATTTTATATATATATTATTATAATTTATATTTATAAAAATATATATATATATAAATATATATTATATATATATATATATATTTTATTTCTATATTATATTATTTACTTTTAAAAATTTTTAAAATTTTAATATAAAATATATTATAATATTTTTATATTTATTTTTTTAATTTTATTTTTTTATTTATATTTATTTTTTTAAAATTTTAAATTTGTAAATTTATTTTATTATTTTAAAATTTTTTTTAAATTTTTTTTTTTTTTATTTTTCTGTTTTTATTTATATTTTTTTTTTTATATTTGTTTTTTTTATTTTTAATTTTTTTTTTTTTAATTTTTGTATATTTTTTATTTTCTTATAAATTTGTTTTATTTTGTATTATGTTTTATTTATGAACTTTTATTGCTTTATTGTAAATTTGTTTCAACTCTTTTTTTCCATTTTTATTTCTTTTTTATTTCTTTGGAAAATTTGCCGTTTTCTCTGTTTTTGTAAATTATTTCTTTTCTCTTTCTCTTTTTTGTTAATTATATATTTTTTTTTTTTTTTTGTTTTTTTTGTTTGTTTTTTTTATTTTTCTTTTTTTTTTTTTTTTTTTTTTTTTTTTTTTTTTTTTTTTTTTTTTTTTTTTTTTTTTTTTTTTGGGGGTTTTTTTTTTAAAAATTTTTTCCTTTTTTTTTTTTTTTTTTTTTTTTTTTTTTTTTTCCCCTTTCCCCCTTTTTTTTTTCCCCCCCCCCCCTTCCCTTTTTTCCCCCCCCCCCCCCCTTTTTTTCCCCCCTTTCCCCCTTTTTTAAAAAATTTTTTTCCCCCCCCCCCTTTTTTTTTTTTTTTTGGGGTTTCCCCCTTTTTCCCCCCCCTCCAAAACCCCCGGGCCCCCCCCTCTTTAAAACCCCCCCCTTTCCCCCTTTTTTTTGGCCCCTTTTCCCCACCTTCCCCCTTTTTTTTTTTCCCCCTTTTTTTTTTTTTTTCCCCCCCCTTGGTCTTCCCCCCCTTTTTTTCTTTTAAAACCCCCCTTCAAAAACAAACAATTTCCTTTTCCCCCAAATTTTTAAAAAAAAAAAATTTTTTTTGGGGGGGGTTTTTTTTTAAAAAAATTTTTTTTTAAAAAAAAAATTTTTAAAACAAAAAAATTTTTTTTTCCAAAAAATTTTTTTTTCAATCATTGGGGGGCCCCCCCGGGGGGGAATTTTTGTTTTTCCCCCTTTTTTTTTTTTTTTTTTGTTTTAAATTTTTCCCCCCTTTTTCCCCTTTTTTCCCCCCTTTTTCTTTTTTTTTTTCCCCCCCCCCTTTTTTTTTTTCCCCCCCCCCTTTTTTTCCCCAAAAAGGGGGAAAAAAAAAATGTGTCGAAAATTTTGAAACCATAAAATTTTTTGGTTGGATTGGGAATCCCCCCTTTATTTGGGTTTTTTTTATTCTATTTTAAAAAGAAAATTTTTTTTTTTTTTTATTATGTTGAAAAAAAAATAATTTTGGATTCCAATTTTTTTAAAAAAAATATTTTTTGGGGGGGTTTTTTGGTTTTTTAAAAAAACCCTTTTTTTGGGGGGAACGTGGCCCCCGGGGGAAAATTGGGGGCTTTTAAAAATTTTTTCCGGTTGGAAGAGAACCCCCCCCCCCCCCCCCCCCCCCCCCCCCCCTTTTTTTTTTTTTTTTTTTTTTTTTTTTTTTTTTGGGCCCCCCAAATTGGGTTTATGCCCCTTTAAAAACCAAAAGAAAGGGACAAGGTTTGGGAAAGGGGGCGATAAATTTTAGTATTGGGGTTTTTATTAACCCCAAAAGAAAAAAGATAAAATATTTTTTTTTTTTTTTAAACAGGTGATGTATGGTATAAGGTCTATGATAATTTTTTCAAAATTTTTTATTTGTTAAAAGCTACATGATTTTTTTGGGGCAGGGCCAAAGGGGTTTTTTTTTATTTTATATCTAAAGGAGGCGCTTTTGATGGTGATAAACGACCCCACCGTTTGGCTACAAGAAGGAGAGGGCTTGACGGGGGGTCGGGGGAAACCAAAATGGATCGGGCCAGGAAGGAAAGAGAAACCCCCGCTCTTTCGACGCCCAACCCCCATTGAGGGGAAGACCGGATCGGTGAGAAAAGCGTTTGTTGTCGTCATCTCTTGCCATCGCTATCAACACTCCCATTCGTTATCATGGTCTTTGTCATTTTTCCTTTTTTTTCTTCTTCTTTTACTTCTTATTATTTTTATTATTTACATCATTGCCATTTTTATATATTTATTTATTTATTTTGCTATTGTTATTGTGACAATGGTACTAAGACTGAAACATGGACCAAAGCATAAGAAAGATCAATGAAGTATAAATCCTTTTTGGTATACTTTTTAAATTTTTGTCTTATGTTAATAGAAAAAAAATAAAAAAAGAAAACCTGTTGTGAAGCCAAATGTAAAGATATCACAAATTGGGTAGAAGGGGGGGTTAATCTATAAAAGGAAATTTATCAAAGCGCTTGGAAAATTGGTAAAAAAATAAACAGTGAAAATTTTTTTTCCTGCTTTAAAAAAAAAAAGAAATAAAAAAGTGATGAGGGGAAAGTTTTTGTTAAACCAAGCTGCTGGGTTTTTAAAAAACCCTGTTGTTGTGGGGGTTTTTTTTTTTTATGAATGTTTTTGACATTAGGCTTTACAAGTGCGAACCCCCACACCCAGGACCCCAGTTGGTAGGGCCAAAAAATTGATTTTGTTTTTCCTTTGAGTTTTAGGGTTTTTTTTTTTAAATGCCATTATAAAATCATTTGTTATCTTTATTTTGATAATTTAATTGTTATTAGTTATTAACAATACTAAGACAAAAAAAAAAAAAGAAAAGGGGAAAAAAGGCAGTGAGATTGGGAAGGGGGTTTAAGTTTAAACGTGTTTAAAATTAGGATTACGTTTGATAAAAATCAGAAAAACTAAAAGATGCGGGATGGTGCCTAAGTATTTTTACCAACCTGCCTTGCACAACCTTATACTTCTCAAAAGTTAGATTAATAAAGTAAGTGGATTTAACACAAGGGGGAAACTGACATCTTTTGAGATTAGAAAATAGAAAACCCGCTGTGTCTGTTCAATTCCCAGTGAAAGGAGTTATGGAAATATTATTCCCTAATACAGTCACGTGTACCAGTACAAAAGAAATTTTCAATTTAAGGGTCAATTAAATCTGTTTCAATGACCTATTTTTGGCATATTTTTAGAAGGTATTCCCAACCAGTCCTGCTTCTCTGGCCAAGCCATTCCCCCAGACAAAACCCCGTAGGATTCAGGAAAAGGGTCCTTCCCATTTGGTAAGGGTCGACCCCCAAATAAGGTTCATATGGACACCGTGCTTGCCAAGAAGAACTTTTACATAGAACATTTGCTCATCCCTCCCCCTTCCCCTCTCCCTTCTTTTTTTTTTTTTTTTTTTTTTTTTTTTTTCAAAGCTGTTTTCCCTGTTCCCTTTTTTGCCTGTAAAATGAGGGTGTAAAAATTCTTTTTATTTTTTTTTTCTCTCCAACTTCCTTTCGCTCTTTTTTCCCTTTATCTTTCTTTTTTTTCCTATTATCACTATATTCATATCCTTTCAGCTTCAGCTTTAGGGGCCCCCTCTTCCCCCCCTCTTCTCTTTTCCCTTTTTTTTTACGTCTTCCTTTATTTTACTCCACTGCATTTTTTTGCTGATCTCAGGGACACAACCATTTTTTGGTTTGAGCAGAATTATTTGTTTAAGTTTTCAAAATTTTTGCGGCTAAAGGGGGAATATTTTGAAAATTTTGAAAAATACCAACTTTTTGGTTTTAATTTCTAAAGTCTTCTATACAGATTTTGAAGAAAAAGCATTTTAGCACAAAAATTTTCCATGGGTGGCTGCTTTCTATTGTCTGTGTTTTTTGCATCCAGTTCCTAGTGTTAAATTTAAAAAAAACTTTTTTACCATTTAAAACAAATTTTAAAAACT
>NW_023640107.1:0-2500 GCF_015228065.2 Penaeus monodon
TTCCAATCGCATCTCCAACTAACTAGGAGGAACTATCTCTGCCGCTTTAAAACAGTTACACTTTAATACGCAAGACATATTATTTGGTGAAACCAGTAATCAGTAGAACCGAAGGTGTTTTCACCAGATATCCACTGCCCTGCTGCCGACAGTTTCACCGCAACCTGGTATAGGAGCTAATAGGGTGCTATCCTTGTTCAAGGGAACCCAGGGTGCAGTTTATTGTCTTACCCATGACAAATATATATATATATATATATATATATATATATATATATATATATATATATACATATATATATATATATATATATATATATATATATATATATATATATATATATATATATATATATATATTTATATATATATATATATATATATATATATACATATATACACACACATTCATACATACACACATACATATATACATACATATAGATAGACAGATAGATATATAGATAAAGTCCGAGCCAACTACATGATGTCAAGTTGGAAAATTCATGAAAATAAACAAAACGACGTAAACGGGGCATCACAAGGTGTCTAGTAGATCTGCGCCCGGAAGCTGCATTCAACTGCAGGGATGCTGCGCTCGTCATCCTGTGGCTGTAAATCAACTAACAAACATGAAAATCATATCGGCTAAAAGAACTAGAAAATAACTATCCAAAGTCGGAACACGGAACATTCGAAGTTTATACCAAACGGGAAAATTGGAAAATATTCTCCACGAGATGGACAGGGTGAATATACAGTAACTTGGTTTATGCAAAGTCAGATAGCCCAATGCTGACGACTTAATGAAGGACCAGAAAAATGACCTTTTTAGGGGGTCATGAACACGAAAATGGAGTAGCTCTGATCCTAGGTAAAAAAAATGTCAGAATTCATTTTCTCGTTCTGGCCCAAAAACGACCGCATGGTTTTAGTAAATATCAAAGCTAGTCCTGTAAATGTAAGCATCTTAGTTGCATATGCTCCCACTGCGGATGCTGAAGACCACAAACCGACAGCTTCTGCAGTTCTCTTGATAGATTTTTCCCATCATGTAAACAAATGAAATTATGAGAGATGGGAAGAGTGTTGGACCGCACATTCTAGAGGAACGAATGAGTGTGGTAGACTTATAGATTAGTGAAAGGAGAAAATCTGGTTATCACAAATACACTGTTTAATGTACACCCCAAACGTCTATATGCAAGGACTAGTCCTGGTGCTGTGATCAGTTCGAGATATCCCTCAAAAATCTACCAGAGGCTTCTAATACTGACATTGACTATTGTTTTGGTGCCTCCATTGAGAATATCCAAAGCGCGGCTGCTAAGACAAATCCAACAGTAGAAAAGAAGAAGCCCTCATCAAGCTGGTTCCACCCAGAGGGCAAAGACCTCCAACAAAAACGGGAAATTTCAAAACAGAACAGCGGGCAATGTGAACTAGTAAACAATCATTACACAAAAAAATAAAAAAAGTAAGAAAGCCAAGGAAAAGTGGTTGCAGTAGAATTGTGACGTGGTTAAGAATCTCAGTTGTAATCCCATAGAGATGTTCTAAAGGATAAGAGATTACTGGTCAGTAATCTTTTTCTTCCTCAAAGTGCATCAAAGCAGCAGATGGCCGCATTCTCTACGAGACTGAGGATGCCAGTGCTTGTTGGGAAGAGTATATTCAATAACTTTCTGATGATGAGCAAGAGTCAAAAGACTTAGTCAGAAGTGCGTGCACTGGTCCCTACAGCAAATGAAATCTGGAAAAAGCTGCAGGTCCAGAGCATACATTGAAATGCTCTGGACCTTAGGAGAAAAAATGTATTGATTTCATCTGGAACTTGCTAAATAATATCTATGAAACAGGCAAGTTACTTAATGAAATTATGAAATCAGTTTTACCCTACCGAAGGCTCTAGGAACACTTGAGTGCTTACAATCAAAAGACAGCTTCTACCCGAAATACCTGAGATCCAGTTTGGGTTTACGAAAGACAAAGGTATGAGGAATGCTATCTTCGTCATGAGAAAGCATGCCGAGAGAGCCATCCAACACCAGTAAAACATCAACCTGATTTTCATCGACCATCAAAAATCTTTTCAAAAGGTCTGGCATTTAGACTTGTCCAAAATCCTCGCAAATATCCGGATAAATGACAAAGATACGATACTAATTCAATCAGTCTACCAAGATCAATTTGCAGCAGTCCGCATATCCGATGGAACAACTAACTGGTTGTGTCTGACTAGTTGTGTGATGTCACCTGACCTGCTAGGGGGGAATTGTTATCAATGGTTGCAAGATCGTTCGTTATGCAGATGATTCAGTTCTTATGGCCACATCTGTAAATGACCTCCAAAAACTTGTTCATGTTTTTTTGAAGCCAGAAACATAATACATGGTGGTTCCACAGATCTCTTCCTTCAATTATTTTGGAATTATTGTCACCTCAGATGCTCGCTGAAAGAAGGAAAACAGATGCAAAATCGAACTAGCAAAATATATAT
>NW_023640107.1:7500-11578 GCF_015228065.2 Penaeus monodon
GCTGCCACAGATGAAGGGTTTTGGGGTAGAACGCCTCTTTAAAACAAGTTTGCAAATCAGTAAGATTATTTTTTAATATTTTATAGCACAACACACACACATACTTCAAAATATTTTAAAAATTATTATATATAATATTATAATTTTATATTATATAAATTATATTTTATATATATATAATATGTATTAATTTTAATTTTATATTGATAATATACATATATATTTTTTAATATTATTATTTTATAATTTTATAATATATATAATATATATATAATATATATATTATTTAATACACACCAAATGAAACCCAACCCAAAACATCTGTGTAAAAAACTTTTTTTTTTTCGTTTTTTTTCTATTTAATTGTCTCTAAGCTTAAGTCATCGTAATGTCAATAAATTCTAACTATCATATATGCACACACACACCACACACACACACACCACACCACCACAACATACACATATAGTGTGTGTTCAAAGAAAAAAGTACTGAAAAACAGGGGAAAATAGATAACGCAATAAAAGGGGAAAAAACATCAGCAGCATTGGCTACCGAAAAAGACCCCCAAAATACATGGACCAAAAAGAACAAAAGAGGGTATTATAAAGATGGGAAAAACAAGAATCATTGGAAAAAAAGAGTAGGCCCTGAAAAATACAATAACAAATATAAAAAATTGGGGAACAGGAAAATCGAAAGGAAAAAAAATTAAGAGGAAGACGTGCTTGAAAATTTAGTGCTAGCTGTTAGACTCTGGAGAAAGAGTAACACCGTTTCAAAAATTTTCCAGAAAACAATGAATGGTTTAAGTGGCGTTCCATGGTGGCTAAAACCCATGTGGGCACGGCCCCTGATGGAAGTGTGTGTGTTGTAGTATGCACATACATCATAATGCACACACACACAACACCACACACCCACACACACACACCACACAAACACCAACACACACACCCCCACACCCCACACACACACACAACACACACACCAAAAACACACACACCAAAAACACACACACACACACACACACACGTGTGTGCGTGTGTGTATTATATATGTATGTATATGTATATATATATTTATATATAATATATATAACATATAATTATATATATATATATATATATATATATATATATATATATATATATATATATATATATAATATATATTATATATATATATATATGTATGTATATATACACACACAAGCACAAACACAAGCACCACACGAGCACACACACAAACACGCACACGGACACACACACACACACACACACACCAACCACCACACACAACACACACACACACACACACACACACCACACACACACATATATATATATATATATATATATATATATATATATATATATATATATTATATATATATATATGTGTGTGTGTGTGTGTGTGTGTGTGTGTGTGTAATTCATTTATTTTTCTGTACTGTCGCCGATACGGTGTTTGACAAACTATTTGGTCTCAGAGGCATCTAAGCGTTTGTATAATGAAATGGCCGAGGAATGTTTTTCTCTGTGTACCTCGAGCTTGCTTGCCTTTAATTTTACCGCTTAGTTTAAGGTGCCTTTACGGATTGCTTGTTCGTGCCTCCGACTCTTCTGAGATTCTCGTTGAACACTTGGTTGGTGTAAGGGGTGTGCAACATTCTATGGGAAACCACATTCCTGTGGCCTCTATATTCTGCCGAGTTTCATCCGGAGAGTCGACCATACAAAGCTTTCAACGAGTGTGATTTTATTTGCGTTGAGAGCTTACGGTCTGTTTGGATGTTCCAGAGTTTGGAGAATATATATTTTGCTAGTTCGATTTTGCATCTGTTTTCCTTCTTTCAGCGAGCATCTGAGGTGACAATAATTCCAAAATAATTGAAGGAAGAGATCTGTGGAACCACCATGTATTATGTTTTCTGGCTTCTACAAAAACATGAACAAGTTTTTGGAGGTCATTTACAGATGTGGCCATAAGAACTGAATCATCTGCATAACGAACGATCTTGCAACCATTGATAACAATTCCCCCCTAGCAGGTCAGGTGACATCACACAACTAGTCAGACACAACCAGTTAGTTGTTCCATCGGATATGCGGACTGCTGCAAATTGATCTTGGTAGACTGATTGAATTAGTATCGTATCTTTGTCATTTATCCGGATATTTGCGAGGATTTTGGACAAGTCTAAATGCCAGACCTTTTGAAAAGATTTTTGATGGTCGATGAAAATCAGGTTGATGTTTTACTGGTGTTGGATGGCTCTCTCGGCATGCTTTCTCATGACGAAGATAGCATTCCTCATACCTTTGTCTTTCGTAAACCCAAACTGGATCTCAGGTATTTCGGGTAGAAGCTGTCTTTTGATTGTAAGCACTCAAGTGTTCCTAGAGCCTTCGGTAGGGTAAAACTGATTTCATAATTTCATTAAGTAACTTGCCTGTTTCATAGATATTATTTAGCAAGTTCCAGATGAAATCAATACATTTTTTCTCCTAAGGTCCAGAGCATTTCAATGTATGCTCTGGACCTGCAGCTTTTTCCAGATTTCATTTGCTGTAGGGACCAGTGCACGCACTTCTGACTAAGTCTTTTGACTCTTGCTCATCATCAGAAAGTTATTGAATATACTCTTCCACAAGCACTGGCATCCTCAGTCTCGTAGAGAATGCGGCCATCTGCTGCTTTGATGCACTTTGAGGAAGAAAAAGATTACTGACCAGTAATCTCTTATCCTTTAGAACATCTCTATGGGATTACAACTGAGATTCTTAACCACGTCACAATTCTACTGCAACCACTTTTCCTTGGCTTTCTTACTTTTTTTATTTTTTTGTGTAATGATTGTTTACTAGTTCACATTGCCCGCTGTTCTGTTTTGAAATTTCCCGTTTTTGTTGGAGGTCTTTGCCCTCTGGGTGGAACCAGCTTGATGAGGGCTTCTTCTTTTCTACTGTTGGATTTGTCTTAGCAGCCGCGCTTTGGATATTCTCAATGGAGGCACCAAAACAATAGTCAATGTCAGTATTAGAAGCCTCTGGTAGATTTTTGAGGGATATCTCGAACTGATCACAGCACCAGGACTAGTCCTTGCATATAGACGTTTGGGGTGTACATTAAACAGTGTATTTGTGATAACCAGATTTTTCTCCTTTCACTAATCTATAAGTCTACCACACTCATTCCGTTCCTCTAGAATGTGCGGTCCAACACTCTTCCCATCTCTCATAATTTCATTTGTTTACATGATGGGAAAAATCTATCAAGAGAACTGCAGAAGCTGTCGGTTTGTGGTCTTCAGCATCCGCAGTGGGAGCATATGCAACTAAGATGCTTACATTTACAGGACTAGCTTTGATATTTACTAAAACCATGCGGTCGTTTTTGGGCCAGAACGAGAAAATGAATTCTGACATTTTTTTTACCTAGGATCAGAGCTACTCCATTTTCGTGTTCATGACCCCCTAAAAAGGTCATTTTTCTGGTCCTTCATTAAGTCGTCAGCATTGGGCTATCTGACTTTGCATAAACCAAGTTACTGTATATTCACCCTGTCCATCTCGTGGAGAATATTTTCCAATTTTCCCGTTTGGTATAAACTTCGAATGTTCCGTGTTCCGACTTTGGATAGTTATTTTCTAGTTCTTTTAGCCGATATGATTTTCATGTTTGTTAGTTGATTTACAGCCACAGGATGACGAGCGCAGCATCCCTGCAGTTGAATGCAGCTTCCGGGCGCAGATCTTACTAGACACCCTTGTGATGCCCCGTTTACGTCGTTTTGTTTATTTTCATGAATTTTCCAACTTGACATCATGTAGTTGGCTCGGACTTTATCTATATATCTATCTGTCTATCTATATGTATGTATATATGTATGTGTGTATGTATGAATGTGTGTGTATATATTATATAATATATATTATATATATATAAATATTATATATAGATAATTTTTATATATATTTTTATATAATATATAAAATTTGTATTTTTATTAATAATATATATATATTTTATTTTATAATAATTTTAAAAATATTATTTTTATTTTAAATTTATA
>NW_023640108.1:0-11578 GCF_015228065.2 Penaeus monodon
CCTGGAAAAGATTCCAAAAGACTTTTATCATCTACAAGTTAATGATAGTCATAATTATCAATTAATTCTCCACCTTGAAAAACCCCGGAAAGTTTAATTCAAGAATTCAATAACTTAACAACTTTCACTTCTACAATACTAAGGCTCAAATAAAACTCCTATTAAAACCCGGGTTATTATAATTTTCGCTGACTGTTTTAGCTCGATTTCATTGACAATTATTAAAACCCTTCTACTAAACAAGAAAAAAAGACGACCGTAATTATAATTTATTATATTTATTATATTTTATCATTATTATATTGCATCATAGTTTAATTTAAAATCCTGTTATCAATTATAGACACCTCAACTAAAAAAAAACATTTAATATACTAAAAATCATAATATAATATATAATAATATATATATAAAATTTAATAATATATATAAAATATCTATATTATATATTTATATAATTATATATTATATTATTATATTATATATATTATTACATATATTTTTATATAATCTTTATATTATATAATTAAATATAATATATATATTTTATTTTATATATATATATATAATATTAATATATTAATGATTATTTTTTATCTTATTATATCTTAATATATCTTATTATATTTAATTATACCCTTCTTTCTTTATTCTAATTATTTTTCTTGTATTCTTTTGTTTTTTTTCTTTTTTGTGTTTTCTTTCTTACTCTCCTTATTTTTCTCATTTTTTTTCGTTTTTTCTCTTTAAGACTTTCTCTATCTTTCTTCTTATCTCGACCCCCCTTTCTCCTCCTCTCTCCTCTTCTCTCTCTCTTCTCTCTCTTCTCTCTCTCTTCTTTCCTCTCTCTCTTCTCTCGCCTTCTCCTCTTCCTCTCTCTCTCTCTCTCCTCTCTTTTCTCCCCCTCTCTCACCTCTTCTCTCTCCTTTCGCTCTCTTCTCCTCTCTCTCTCTCTCTTTCTATTTTTCCCTCCCTCCCTTCCTCCATCTCTCTCTCTCTCTCTCTCCCCCTCTTTTCTTTCTTTTCTATCTCTCCCCCCTTTCCTCCCTCTTCCCCCTCTCCTCTCTCTCTCTCTCTCTCTCTCTGTCTATCTATCTATCTATCTATCTTTCTATCTCATTCTCCTCCCTTCCTCCTCCTCCATCTATCCATCTCTCTCTCCCCTCTCTCTCTCTCTCTCCCCTCTTCTCTCTCTCTCCCCTCACCCTCTCTCTCTCTCTCCCTCCTCTCCTCTCTCTCTCTCTCTTCTCTCTCTCTCTCTCTCTCTCTCTCTCTTCTTCTTCTATTATCTCTTTCTTTATATATTATATATATTATTATATAAAAATATATATATATATATAATATAGATATATAATATATATATAATATATGCAACACTTTTAAATATAATATATATATACAATACATACATACCCATCCCTCTTTCCCTTCCGTCTTGACGCCACGACCACCAAAGAGGCCTTGTTTATCGGGAACAACAGAGACTAAGAATTAAGACTAAGAACGGCCCAAAAGACGTCTCGGATGATTTGTGGACCGGCGACTTGATGGCGATGGTTTTTTGCTTATTTTATGCCGACGTAAAGTATAATTATGCTTATGGAGTGCTGGTGGTGGGTGGGGGGGGGGGGGGGGGGTTTGGTCTTCCTATCTCCGAATTAGTTTGTCTTTCGTTTTTTTTCTTCTTTTTTCTGTCGTTTGTCTGTTTGTCTCTCTGTCCCGTCTGCCTTTTTCTCTCTCTCTCTCTCTCTTCTCATCTCTCTCCTCTCTCTCTCTCTTTTTCTCCTTTCTCTCTCTGTCTGTCCGCCACCCCCCTTCTCTCTTCTTCTCTCTCTCCTTTCCCCTTTCCTTCCTCTCTCTCTCTCCTCTCTCCTCTCTCTCCTCTCTCTCTCTCTCTCTCTCTCCCCCTCTCTCTCTCTCTCCTCCTTCCTCTTCCTATTGCCAACGTGAGCTCTTTTCCCCTTTTTCTTCGGTTTCCTTTCTCTTCCTTTCCCGTTCCCTTTCTGTTTTTGTCCTTTCTCCCCTTCTTTCCTCTCTGTCGTCCGACCCAAATCTTTTCTTCGTTTCTCTGTATTTTTTTTTTCTTCCTTTCTTCCTATCCCTCCCCTTTTTCCTTTTAAGGATTTTCGGGGAAAAAAAATAACATTAAAAATAAAAAATTTGGTGGGATTCCGGATACAAATTTGCCCAACTTTTGATCCTTTTTAAAACGTATTAGTTAAACCAGGGCATCAACCAATAAAGATTGCGTTATATTTAAAAAAAACCCTTAAACTTGCACACGCACACTTTTTTTAAAAACAAAACCCCACAAAAAACAAACACACCAGGCACAAACAAAAAAAAGTTACCCCCACCCCAAAGCACGCACGCCGCACCCCCCGCACCCCCCACCCCCCACACACTCACCTATACTTTAGCTATGGAACCCCTACCCTAAAACCCTGAAAGAGAGCTAAGTACACCTACTGTATACTTTATCATGCTATACCGGCTTATGTCTACCGTTTACCTGCCTGAACTTGGTTAGGAAACTCTGAAAACTCGGGGGAGACAAAGGTACTTGGAGATACAAACTAGCAGTCCCGTAAGTGGCTAGAATAGGCCTAACAACCCACTGGCTAAGAAATTCCCACTTGAAAACGTATAAGATGGAGAAGAAATGAACTATGTATCTCCGGCGATAAACATGGGGAAACGGAAGAGCTTCAAGGAAAGGATCAAGCGTAAAAATACAATATTGAGCGTGTGATCCTTAAAGACGAAGAGGAAGAATTGACGAGCAAATATGGAATGAAGTACAGAGAAAAAACTGGTTCGAAGAAAATTTTGGGCACTTTTTTCTTCGAACCAGATTGTGTGGATTGAAAAATCTTTATCAGATGCCCAAAACAAAAAGACCTAAAAGTAGAGAGCTTTAAAGTAATGTTAGATCGCTGAGAGCCATAATGAATAGAAAAAGGGACTCCTATGAAATCAACACTTCGTAAGGGATAAACTGAATAAGTTTTTTGAAAAAAGAGCTAGGGGATGAACAGCCCTACTGATATGAAAGGGAAAATCAGAGAAGGAAGTAAAGTTACGGATAAATAACCATGCAAGAATGGACAAACCACACCCAAAATGACAAACGTTGAAAAGCCCGATTGAGCAAAAAATTAAAGTTTAGGACTCGTCAATGGTGTGTCCAGACATTCAGTGCAATCCACCATCAGGAAATAGTCCCGCGGAATAAAAAACGGTAATTATTTGTTCCCTTTTAAAGAAAAAGAGAGAGAAAGAAACAAGAAGGGACAAGAATGGAAACCACAGGAGTAGCATTATTGGTCGACATTCAGCTCGGCAAGAATGATTCGGGAATAGAAATTAATGAATTAATTAATCAAAATTTATGTTGATGTTACAATGGTTGCAGGGAATGTTGCGGAGATGCAAGGAAATCTTCCAAAATGACCAGTATTCAAAGTCTAAAATTTATAAACTTGGGATAGATTTAATTAAAGAATAAAAATTAGATTTAAATTAAATATATAAAATATATATATTAAAGCCAATAACCCCCCCCTTAAAAAAAAAAAAACAAAAAAATATATTTAAAGATTTCAAAAATGTTTATAAAAAAAATATCAGAATAATAAATAAATAGATAAATTAAAAAGATTAAAACCCATAAACGGGGTTTCACCTTAGGAAAAAAGGCCCAAACCAAAAATATCCGATTCAACCAAAAATTCCCCGCCCCAAAAAAAAAAAAAAAGAAAAAGGAAAAGAAGGGAAAAAAAAAAAACCCAAGAAACGTAAATAATTAAAATTGGGAAAAAAAAAATAAAAAAAGGTGGTTTACAGAAGGTCTTGAAAGATGACTGAAGAGAATTGTCTTAAGTTTTATTATCATCATAATTATTTTTTATCATTTTTGTTGGTTTTGTCTTTGGGTTTATTTTATTATTTGTGTTATTATTGTTATCATACTATTTTTTTTGTTTTTGGTTGTTTCTGTTGTGTTTTCATTTTTTATTTTTTTTTTATTTATTTTTGTTTTTTATTATAAATTTTATTTTTTTGGTGTTGTTTGGTTTGTAAAAATTATCATTATTACTATTATTTTACTTTGTTTTTTTTCTTTATTATTTGTTTTGATGTAATTTTTGTACAAAACACAACACACATAAACAAACCCAAAAAAACCCAAAACACAACACACACACACACCCCCCACACCACCACCACACACACACACACACACACACACAAACACACACACACACAAACACACCCCCCCCCGCCCCCACCACCACACCACACACACCCCCGCACACCACACACACACACACACACACACGGGTTAGTGATTGAGCGTCTTCTGTGCCACTGACTTTCCAGAATGTCTGTGGCCGTGTTTTTTTAGCCCATCACCAAACTTCTGACGAGAGGCGGGAGTGAGAGGCGTGTTTGTTTCCCAGCTACATCAGTGCAGTGCTTCTTCTTTTTTCTGTGGAAGATAAAAGAGAAAAAGAGAGGAGAGAGAGAGAGAGAGAGAGAAAAGGAGGGAGAAAAAAAGGGAGAGAGAGAGAAGGAGAGAGAGAGGGGAAGAGAAAAAGAGAGTAAGAGAGTAGAGAGAGAGAAGAGAGAAAGAGAGAGGAGAGAGAGAAAAAGAGAGTAGTGAGAAGAGAGAGAGAGAGAGAGAGAGAGAGAGAGAGAGAAGAGAGGGGAAAAAATTGAACGACAGACAGACAGACAAGAAGATTTAGACTTATATCCCCCAACATGATCTGAAATTCACCTGATATCCGTGATTTCCCCCCATTCTTTTACAAAACCCCGTTTTTACAAAACTCCCAATTTTTCGGTTAATCATACTTTTTTTTATGGTTTTTATAATTTTATTTTTGAATTATTATCCTTACTTATTTATTTTATTATTATTTATTATTATTATTTTTATTATATATATATATTATTATTATTATTATTATATTATTTATTATCATTATTATTATTATTATTATTATTATTTTATATATCTATTTTATATATATTATATTTTTTTTTTTTTTTTTTTTTTTTCTTTCTTTTTTTTTCTTTCTATTCTTTCTTCTTTCTTTTCTTTTTTTTTTTTTTTTTTTTTTTTTTTTTTTTTTTTTTTTTTTTTTTTTTTTTTTTTTTTTCATTCGAATCTCACCGAAACCAAATCGCAATTTTCGGCAATGATGACAAGGCTTATTTAACCTTCACTCTTTACAGGTTTTATTTACGGTGTAAATTTGTGATTTTTTTTAGTTTATCTGTCGGTTCATCATACACTAAATTTAGGAAGTTGAATGTTACATTTTAAACACAGAATATGAGTTTCAAAAATTGTACAACATTCTCGAGTCCCCTTTTTTTTTTTTTTGGGGGGGGGGAAGTATGAGTTCTGTGCTTCGAATAAAAACTTAATAATTCAAACAATTTGGGAAAGGAGGTCATGGCAGTTTTTTATGTAACAAAAGGGGTCAAAATTATGAAACTCTAAGGAAAGATAACATTTTCCCTGCCATTAATAAATTTATAGACTAGAACCACCAAAAACAAAAAAAAAAAAAAATTGTCGACCACTAAGGGTGGCAAAATATATTTTTTGAAGTCAAACACAATATCACTCTTGTTTCTGTGACGTAAAGCAATAACATCGATGGTGTCGCAAACTGTCAATGACTAGGTTTGTTATTTGTGGTGTGTGTGTGTGTGTGTGTGTGTTGTGTGGTGTGTGTGTGTGTGGGGTGTGGTGTGTGTGTGTGTGTGTGTGTGGTTGTTGATGTGTATATGTTGTATGTGTATAAAGTGTGTACGTTATATATATATTATATATATATATATTAATATATATATATATATATATTATATATTATATATTATTTTATAATATAAAATACACCACCACACACAAAAAAAAAACACACAAAAAAACAAACAAACATTATTTTAATATACTATATTAATAATATATATATATTATAATATATATATATATGTATATATATATATATATATTATATATATTGCTATCTATTTAAAAATAACAAATATATATTATATATATTATATATATATATAGCTAATAAATAATTAAACAAACACATATATTTCAAATATTAAAATATAATATATATTATAAATCTAATTAATATATAATATATAATATTTTATTTTTTATATATTTTATATAAAATTAGAAACACATCAACGTTCATATTTACCCACAAACACACACACACGTTCTACACAATATCGTATTGACCAATATTTCCGATGATGGGTTCGTTATCTAGACTGATGCATTCCCACATTATTTCTTTCAGCAAATATTTTTAGTTTTGAACAGAATCTATTCATTTATTTCCGCATCTCAATAATGTATAAGCGAACTTACCGCATGAACTAAATGGAAATAATGAAATAGAATGACAGGAAAAATGGTAATAATTAAAAAAATGCAACTGATATAATGAAGTTTTTTTCGGGCAATTAACGAATTAATTAATTCCTGAGGATTCCTCTTTTTTTTCTCTTTTTTTTTCAAATTTCGCGCTCATTCTCGTCGCATATGAAGGATCATATAACCGATTGATCCTTGCCAGCGTAAATTCCGGTTGCAGAGTGCTACGTGCAACACTGGAGGCTAATCTCAATCATTAACAGCTACTCATGCTCGCCAACAGCTCTAAGTGTGCTTAAAAAAGCTCATATGCAGTGAAGCCACGACAGGAAAAAAAAAGAAGCCAAGTGCTCACATTGCAGAGTCGCAAGCGTTCATATTGCAAGTTGCGAGCCTCGTCACTCACTCCACTGCTTAAAGGTTCGCTTGCAGGTGGCGAGTTACAATTTGACGTGTCCTTAATAACCCTGAAAAATTTTTCCCTAAGAGAAACCCAGGGGGCCCCTTAGTCCCCCACCCACCCCCAAAAAAAAAAAACACCAAAAATACCCCAACACACACCATCACCACAACCACAAACAAAAACACACACAAAACAAAACCACACACACACACACACAAAAAAAACCCCAACAATAAAAATTTTTCCTTACAAATACAAAAAACAAAAAAAAAACAAATATAAAAAAAACAAACAAACCAAAAAAAACACAACACATTTTAAAAAACACACAAAAAAAAACACCAAATACAACAAAAAAAAAAAAAAAAAACACACAAAAAAAAAAAACAAAAACTAAAATAGTATATAGTTTAATAATATAATATTATTATATATATATATAATATAATAATCTATTTTATTATCTATATTATATTTTGGGGTTTGTGTTTTTTTGTTTTTTTTTTAATATATATATATATTATATATATATATATATTATATTTTATACTATTTTATATATGTATTTTTAGTATATATATATATATATTATAATTTATATATATATTTTATATATATATATATTTTTTTTGTTTTTTTTGTGTTTTTATTATATAAAATATATATATATATATATAAAAATATATTTATATATATCTACTATATATATATATATTATATATAAAATATATATTTTATATATATCATATAGTAATATATTTTTTTGGTTTTTTTTTTAAACTAGTTTTTGGAGTTTTTGCCTTCTCTCTATGTTCCCGAAGTAAATTATCGTTTGCGGATGCATTTTTGGGTTTTTTGTGGAAGGCCAATTATGATTCACCATTTCGTATTTTTTACTAAACCTAGGATAGGCCAAGACTGTTTTAATAACCTGATATTCGTACTTTCTTCATCATAAATTTCAAAAGATAGGGCACGGGGGTGTGCCACTGTTTTTTTATGTGTACTAAAATGTCATATTGTTTTAATCATTTTTGTCAATAATATTACGTTTTATGATATTCATTTTTTTTGAAAGGGAGACAGGATTCAGCATCTATTTCGGTGATATATAATAGAAAAAAAGGTATTATATATTGTGTCTTTGTATTTTCCTTAATTCGTGTGTCCTTGTGTTTTAGTCTATTAGTAAATATTTTTTTAATAATGATACGAGAGTAATGTTTCTATTCAGTCAGTTTTAAGACATGCAGCCACACGATGCGATGAAGTGCGATGGAGACTAATACCGTTGTATAAGTAATTTACAATTTTTTGTATATTTATCATTTGTTAATACTCAAACTAAAATTAGAGTTAGATATCTCTTTTTCTGCTCTTTCACATTTTAAGAAGCTAATAAGGATTAAATTGAAGTCCTATAATAAGCATGATGGTTAATTCGTTATTTTTTTTTTCAAGAAATATTACACTACGTCTTAATATTTCAGTGAACATCTAACATACATTAAACCATTAATTCAGTTTTAAATTTTAACAAAATTCATTGAATATTATATGATTTGCTCTGATTGTTCTGTACCTTCTGTACAGTGATGCTCTGATAACGTGTTTTTTGTGTCATTATTTGCAATGTTTTCTTTGGTTTGAACCACATGTACTGATGTAAGCCAGTGTAAGATTTCTATTATCACAAATGTAATTAAAAAACCTCTTATTTCCCGTTAAAACCAGCTGTACCTTTGTACACCAGAGTCAAAAAGGTTCTGGAACCAGTGATATGTAACTAAGAAGAATAGACATTAAAAGAAGACCGTATCTAATTTGGCCTAATACTAAAGGGGCAATATTTCCCCTTCCCCTGTGGTGTAATGATATAATAAAAATAATAATAATAATAATAAAAATAATAATAATAATTAATAAAATAATACTATAATACATACATAACAACAAAAAAACAAAAAAACCAAAAATATAAATTATAATATATATATATATATATATATATAATATTATTAATATATATATATATATAATACATATATAATATATAATAATAATAAATAATATTTATTTAATATATTATACTATATTTTATATATACTATATATATATAATATATATATATATAAAATTATACAAAAACTATACATATATATATAATTATATATATATAATATATATTTATATATATATCCATTATTAAATGATATATTTCAGGGGAATCATTCATTTAACTCCCCTTTTTTTAAAATTATATTTTTAAAAAATATATCCCTTAATCAAAAAGTTTAATATTAAAATTATTAAAGGATAATCAGAAATTATAAATATATTATTATTAGAAGGTATTCTTTTGGTGGTTGGTGTTTGGGAAAAAAAAAAAAAAAAAAAAAAAAAAAAAAAAAAAAAAAAAAAAAAAAAAAAAAAAAAAAAAAAAAAAAAAAAAAAAAATTTTTTAAAAAAAAAAAAAAAATAAATTTAAAAATCACACACACACCACACACAACACTTGGGTTACATATTTTAAAATATTTTTTTATTTTTTTTTTTTATTAAAATTTTGAATTAAACTAATTCCTTTCCCTCCTCCACTCCCCCGGGGCCCCTCTTTTTTGGTTTCCTTCTTGCCCCCCCCTTTGCTTTTCCCTTTTTAAATTTTTTTAAAAGGGATTAAAAAAACCCAAAACCACACCACACACACACACACACACAAAACCAATAAATTTATATTATTATATATATATATTATTTTATATATATATATATATATATATATTAAAACACAACACCACACACAAACACACACACAACAACACCACACACCACACCACACCACACACACACACACCACACACACACCCCCTTAGATTTACCTTCCTAAAAACACTCCCGGGTTTTCCCTTAAATTAAATCTTCTCGGGGTAAAGACTTCCTTTTAAAATGGACTCCACAGACAGTTTTTCCTTTAAAAAAGGCTCCACTGAACTGTATATAAAGCTACCCCCGGTTAGAATTACCCCTGGGAAAGGTTCCCCGGGTGCCCCCCCTTGGTAAATTTTCCGGGAAACCCCTGGTGTCCCCACACGTGCATCCGTGTCAAAACGAATCCTTATAGATTTCGAGAAGTCTGCGATCGGTACATGATTGGATCTGTTTCTACGTTTTATGGGTTTTCCCGACATAACCCTTTTTGGCACAACATTAAAAAAAAGCTAGCTTTCCCCTTTTTTTGACCGCCCCGTACAGAGTGGAAGACAGAAAAGAGAGAGGAGGAGAGAGGAAGAGGAGGAAAAGAGGGGAGGAGGGAAAAGAGAGAGAGAGGAGAGGAGAGAGAGAGAGAGAAAAGGAGAGAAGATAAAGGGGGAGACAGCAGACAGCAGCAGGAGGCAGAAGCAGGAAACAGGCAAAGGGAGGCAGCGGCACCGCACAGGCAGGCACAACAGGCAGGCAACAACCCGACGACTACAGCGACGGCGAAGGCCCCGGCAGCAGCACAGACGACAACGAAAGACAGACAACGACAGCGTAGGCAAGCAGGCGACAGACAGACAGAAGCAGAGGGCGGGGACAAGGACGAGAGACACCAACACAGACAGAGGACAGGGGCCGTCCTGCATTCCTCCGGGGTTCCCACCCCCGATCGGGAATCCCCTGTGACACGACGCTTGAGATGTTGCCATGAAAAACAGCGGGCTTGGGAGCATCCCATCCCCCAGCGACTTGAACCCTCGCATCGGAAGGACGCCCCGGACGGGGGATGGGAAACCCTTCAGTGGCCGAAGGCGACGCAGACCCCCAGGGGGAGATGCTTACTTTTTTGCTCGAAGGTTTGGATGGCCGTGACCAATGCCTTAAGAAAAAGGTAAATAAATAAACAAAGAATGAAGATTTAAAAAAATCCTAAAAAAATAATATGAATGAAAGTATGAATGAAAGTTTCAAAATGAAATAAAAACAGAGAAATTATACTCTCCTTTCTGTTTTTTATAATATGCAAGAGAAAAATTCCCGCTTTCTAAGATAACTAATAAAAATTAAAAACAAACAAAAAAAAAAATAATTAAATAAATAAAAAAAATAATAAAAAAAATAAATAAAAAATAAAATTAAAAAAATAAAAAAACAAAACAAGAAAATAAAAAAAAAAAATTTCGGAAAACATAATATGAGTTATAACCTTACAACAAAAGGTATTCCGCGAGTTCCAAAGAAAAAATTATTTTTTATTTATAATACATTTTTTACGCCAGAAAAATCGCTATTCTGAAAAAAATGTTGCGAACAGTCTGACATTTACAGAACTTAGTTAGAATAAACTCCCCCTGTCAAACAAAATTTTTGGTTCTGAAACTCGTTTGAAAAAAGGAAAATTAGAGCGACTTTATCTGATTTCGCTTTTTTTTTTTAAAAGGGCCCGGGGAAGATCAGGAATTTAAACCCCTGCTTGGGAAAAAAATGTTCTATAAGCATATTGGGGATACGTGTGGTGTATATATGAAGATATACAGCTGAAAAGTTGACTCTTGCGGTGTGTTTTGTGTGTTTGTGTGTGTGTGTGTGTGTGTGTGTGGTTGTGGTGTGGTGTGTTTTGTGGGGGGTGTTTTTTTTTTTGTTGGGTTTTAATTTTTCATTTTATCTTTGCCGTCGATTTTAAAAATCCTCAAAAAATGACTTTTTAAATTTTTTTTAACATTTATATATTTAATATAATAAATTTAAATAATTTTAAAAATAAAAAAATTTTTTTT
>NW_023640109.1:0-11577 GCF_015228065.2 Penaeus monodon
TTGAAGCACAATGAAATCCAATAGATCCAAAATGGTTAAATTCCTGTATTCCCCCCAGGTACTGATCCCCCCAATTTTTAGATGATTTATCATCTATAAGGGCCCCCTTCTATCCTACTCTCGGTCACTAACCGGTCTGCAATACCTTAAAATCTCTTCCGGGACCACTGCCCAAAGGCCCTTTCTGCTTTTCCACCCCCAATCCTTTGCCATCCTTTTTCCTTGATCAGGTATAGTCCTAACCCCATCTTTTTTTATATTCCCCTTCCACTTTCACTCCAACCAAATTTTTTGAGTAAATTTTGACCCAAACTTTCTGAAAAGATCACACCCTCTAATCAAAGAAAAAACCCTCCCCCTCCACTCCATAGACTTTAAATTATCCGGGAGTTCTGACTGCAAACTCTCCTTCATCACCATATTTTCCCGATCCTCTCCCCCTTTTGCTGTGGCGTCATATCTTTTCTCTGCTCTACATGTTCTTACCCCCTTGGTACTTCCCCACGGGGTGGTCTTCAGTGTAAGTGATGGGGAACGATGGCCGGGTACCTAGATAGTTTAAGTGTTTGCTCCTTCCCGCCTGCGGGGGGGGCCCCTTGGGGTCCCGGGCTAAACTGTGGGGATCTGAGCAGTAGGACCCCCAGAATAGGGAGCTATGACCCCTGGAGCGTGGACCCCCCTAGCTCCAACCAACCCTGCCCTCTACCCCCGGGGTATTGGGCGACTCGGGGGGGTGGCTTTGCATCCTCCTCCCTCAAAAACTCTCCGCAACTTTTATAAAACACGTAGTTTCCAGATTGGGTCGGCCATGTTCACCCCCACGTCCACTCTCTTGGCAGTGGCCTCCCCCGTTGTACAAAAGTGCATGTACTTGGCTGCGAATCCGAACCCAGATCAGCATTTTCCCCGATACTCCAGCAAAAACCCCACAACAAGCAGCAACACAAAGGGCTGCCCAGTCCTTAGCCGACTGGGGAGCCTGCTGGCTCCCCCGTTGGTTTTCGACTTCACCATTAGCACCCAGCCATATATGTGGCACTCACACCCACAACAAACACTCCCCAAAGAGATAAGACAACCAGATACAAGATAGTAGATGTCCAACCACCCATCTACTATACTGTTCCTCCCACCCAGCAAGCAAGGCGGGCTGTGGATCCGTTGAGAGGGCAAAGGTTAGGGTGCAGGATGGGAACGAGAGTTACTTGTCCCTAGGTGGACAGGGGCCCCCACAGCCCGCTGACCCCTTTTATTTGGGCAACATCAGTGGGAGCGGCCAAAGGTGGTGTGCACCCAGAGTGACAGCCCGAGGCTTTCCGGGTAGACACTTGGATGGATGAGAGGTACGGTCAGTATCGCAGGTACACCTACTACTGGCTGGGCTGCAGTGATGGTCACCACCTACAGGGTGTAGCCATAGCTATCTCCAGCTGACTTTAGCCTTCGGTAGTTGAGGTGACACCAGTTGATGAGCATATTATGGCACTGAGACTGAAGCATGCCTTTGGCTTCGTTTCTCTTATTGTAGTGTAGGCTCCTGCTGATGTTTGCAAACTCGATGTGAAAGAGGTGTCCTATGCCAAACTCCCATCTATACCAAACTCGCACCAGACAATTGCCCCCGGTGAGATATTCCAATGTTCTGACGACTTTAATGCGGTTTTCCAGCTGTGACCAAGCTGGCTATGAGATGTCTGTCATCCCCCATGGCTTGGGAGCTGATCCCAGCAGCGAGAACAGCCTCCTTCTCCGGGACTTAGCTAGGTCCCAGAGAACGAGGATCTCTGGCTCCTGGTACTAGCGCTCCAACCTGCATCGCTGGACATGGCCAAGGAGATCAGCAAATTCTTGGAGGATCCTCCAGAATTGTAGAGTTTACTGGAGTGCGAGTTCTGTGGAACTGACCATAAGCTGGTTTGTGGCTGCCTACAGGTCCACTTTAAAACTCCTCATCCCTCCAGTGGCCACTCTAAGGTGTTTTCACTTGGACAGACTAAGGGAGAAGGAGTGTGTCCATGGGTTCATCATGGCAGTCTCTGACTGATTCACAGAACCTGACAACCTGACTGACCCAGTTGCTCTGTGGGAGTTCTTCAAGCACAAAACAGCCCAAGGGCAAGGCAGAAAACTGAAGCGTGTTGCATGGCTTGGCTGAATGGCAATCAGGTCTTGTGTCGCTCTTTGGTGCACAGGGCTCGGACATTTGCTGAGAAGGGACAAGGAACAATTCATCAGGAACCTTGCTGAGAAAGTTGAAGGCCATTTTCTTGGTAAATAACCTTCGCCCTGCCTGCCAAACCCTGAGAAAACTGAACTCTAAGCCCACTTGCTGATGACTGCAGTCCAATCATTGAATGGATGGATCATCTCAGATCACGCTGGGGTTCATGAATGTTGGGCTGAGTATTTTGAGCTGTTGTAAAGGGTAGACCCTCCAACAGTTAGCTTGGATACAAGCGATGTCACAATACCTGTGCGGACCCACCCATCAGCGAGGAACCTCCTACCCTAACAAAGGTTAGGATGGCGATTTTTAAGCTGAAGAATGGTAAAGCTGAAGGCATATGTGATATCCCTGCTGAACTTCTAAAGGTTTGGGGGTGAACCTATGGCTCAGGGCTTGCATACAGTCTTGACTGCCATCTGGCAGTCTGGTACCATTCCCCCTGACCTGTTGAGAGGCAGTGTCATCTCTCTCTGGTAGGGGAAAGGGGATTAGTGGGACTGTAGCACCATGGTAATACACTGCTCAGCATACAAGGCAAAGTTTTTGCCCGCATTCTTCTGAAATGGATCCGCGACCACCTACTGAGGCATCGAGAATAGAGCAGTCTGGATTCACTCCTGCCAAGTCCACAATAGACCGAATACTAGCGCATCAAGTAATTGTGGGATGCCGTCGCGAGTTTGGTTGTGGGTTGCTTGCAGTCTACATCGACCTCAAGAAGGCATTTGACTCGGTGCATCGTGAATCGCTATGGGAGATCCTGAAACTCGGGAATTCTGACACAGATTATTGGCCTAATAGCAAGCCTTTGTACCGGTACTGAAAATACTGTGGTGGGGGTCTGTCAAACTTCTTCCCTATTAATTCAGGGGTGAGACAAGGCTGTGTCCTTGCACCAACACTTTTCAACACCTGTATGGACTGGATAATGGGCAGAGCTACTATCCATAGTCAGTGTGGAGCAACACTGGGCAATATCAAGGTCTCAGACCTTGACTTTGCCTATGATGTTGCTATCCTATCTGAGTCCCTGGAGTCACTGGTGGCGGCTCTTGATGCATTTAGCAATGAGGCAAAGCCCTTAGGCCTAGAGGTCGCCTGGACCAAGATCAAGATTCAGGACTTTGGGCCTGTTAGGGGAACCTGTTCAGTCGGTCCATGCTTGCAGCGAGGACATTGAAGTTACAGATAGTTTTACATACCTTGATAGTATAGTCCATATCTCAGGGCTGTTAGACCAAGAAGTCAAGAGATGGATTGGCCTGGCAACAGCGGCCATGAACTCGACATTTGGAGATGTCTGTACCTATGCAGAAGGACCAAGTTATGTGTCTTCAAGGCCTTGATATTGCCAGTTTTGCTCTATAGAAGCGAAACCTGGACGTTATCTAGTACCTTGGAGTCTCGTCTTGATGCCTTTTGTAACAAGTCTCTTCGCCGGATCATGGGGTACAGTTGGCAGGACCACATGTCCAAATGATTGTTACCTCGTAAGACTGGCATGGGACATGTTACTTGCATTATCCGGGATTGCCAAACTCAGGCTATATGGGCACCTAGTTCGTTTCCCTGTGGATGACCCTGCCCATTAGGCTGTCTCTTTGCAAGACAACCTTGGGGTGGGGGAAGCCTGTGGGATACCCAGGAGGTCATGGCTTGGGCAGCTCGAAAAGACCTGTCGCAAGGAATTAGAGATGGACCAAAGGGGCCTGCCTGAGGCCCTAGTAGTAAAAAGGGCAAAAGGTGGATGTGGCCATGCGCCCCCGTCGGCGTTAGCCCCTTGATGATGATGATGATACTGTGGTCTAATGCTTAACCCTAGGCGCCTTCTCTCATATCCAGTTGAGAGCCTATATGTTGAATCAGGGTTCCCTTCCTCTGCGATGCCGTGCCCTTTTATCTTTCAGGGGCTATGCACGTTTTCATCAATTCTCTCTCTCTAAACTAAATGTCCCTCAATCCCTTCTCACTACCTTTACCTCTGTTCCATTTATACCCACTCTTTTTTCTGTCTGGATAGACGCAGTTCTCTCCTATTCACAGTATCCTCACCTCTGACTCCTACCTTATTCTACCCGTAAATACCTACCTTGGGTTATACCTTCCTCTTGTAAATGCTCCTCTGTTTTCCCTGAAAACACCAAAATCAGACACCTCCCTTCTATCCTTTTAAATAATTTTCTAAAGCCCATGCCTCAATGACTCCTCCAGCATTCACATTTATACAGCTGGTTTTGCTGTAATCTTTCCCTTAGAATCCTTCAACTCTCCACTTCCCCCTGAAACTAGCATCCTTACAATTGAACGTATTGATCGTCTTTGTAGAGAACCGTCTTCTCTCCCTTCCTCATCCTTCATGACTTTCACTAATTAATCTCTTATTAAAAATCTCTACAGCCTCAATCAATCAACCCTCTTCGCAAAATTCGGAAAAACTTTAATATACCAAAACAAAACTGTCAGTTTTTGCTGGATACCCAGCCATGCTGGTATCCCCGGCAATGAACAGGCAGATACACTAAAACCTCGGCCACATTGTCCACATCCCATCAACCCAGATTTTTACATATATCCCGCCTCAGCCTACTACCCTCACTTCATAACTTTCCTCTTCACCTGCTGGCAGTTCTTCTGGGCTAGCCTTTTTTTTTTTTTTTTTTTTTTTTTTTTTTTTTTTTTAAATGCTCTGTCCCACCAGGGGTTTGGCGATCATGGATTTCCATGATTTTCTTGGCAATTTAGAGCGGTGGTTTGCCATTGCCTTCCGCCCGGTGTTTTACGAGTCACCATCTCCCCATTTACCCCGGCACTGACTTGGGCCAGCGGCTAGGTAGGCAATTGAGGTGAAGTTCCTTGCCAAGGGGAAAAACATGCCGGCCGAAAACTCGAACCCTCGAACTCAGATTGCCGTCCTGACAGTCTTGAGTCCGATGCTCTAACCCCCTTGGCCACCGCGGCCTGGCCTGGTCCACTAATAAATTGCATAGCTTAAAAACCCACCTCCTGTGATCAATACCATCAAAAAAGAACTGACATTGGGAAACTGCTCTTGCCTGTTTAGCATTGGACACACTCGTCTCACTCATTCTTATCTCATGTCACAATCTAATCCACTTCTTTGCTCCTCATGCAATGTTCCTCTTTCACTCCCCCATATCCTACTATCCTGTCCCCACTTTCCCCACATCCAACCTTTTGGGGCATTCTCTCAGATCTCTTACCTTTTCCTTAGACAACCTATTCTCCTTCCACTTACACATACCTATCCTCACTTTGATCTAATTGTCTTAACCCTTAACTTCCTCACCCTTTTAACAACCCTACCTTATATACCCCATCAACTCACCCGCTCTATCCTTTCACTCTATACTCTAAATTTATCCTTTATTTTAACTAATTCTTAACCCATTTTCTGCTACTATAATTTACCATAGTGCAATATGACCTTGATGGTCTAGCACATTTATATGTTTGAACTATTACCATTAACCCTTCTGGAAATCCACTAATAACGTCTAAATGAAACCCAAAAAATTTTCTTAAACCGGGGGCTTTGCCTCCAATCCCTTGTTCATTGTTGTCATGGGGGGCTTAGGAACCGGAGGCCAAGGCAGGGGATCACCCCTGCCTTGGCCCTCAGCCCTCGCCTCAACAAATTTTTTCAGGGGTCTTTTCCTTCTTCTCTTCTTCATCCCTTTTTATAAATCTTTAACTCATTTTTAACCCTTTTCGCCACAGTACGTTTCAAAATGCTATTGGCCTTTGTCTAACACATTTATTTTTTTTAACTAACCATTAACCACTCTGGGAATCCCAAACATCGCTTTATGAATCATCTTTGACCTTAGATGATGACACCTAAATTTTTTTTTTTTTCAATAAATAGATAAATATTGCTATATTTTGCATTAGCCGCAAATGTCCTTAGATGCTGATGTGGCATAAAAAGAAATTCATTTCAGAACAGCCACCTCCGGCCCTCCGCTGGGAGCGCCACCACCTTGGCACTTCCCTCCCATATCTGTGTATGGTTTTCTATTACTTGTGTGTATTCTTCAACTTAGGAGAGGGAGACTGAGGCTAAATCACCCCCCTACTTTGGAAACCTAATCCTCGCCTTAACTAATTTTGCATGGCATTTCTTCTCCCCCTTTCCTTTTCCTTCTTTTTTTTAACCCCCTTTCTTCTGTCCACTATCTTAATTATTAAAACATTTTTACCACTTTTCACCACAATACTTTATCATAATGCAATATGATCTGTGATGTCTAGTACATTTGTTTTGACTATTAACCATTCTGGAAATTCAAAACATCGCCTTATGAACCAAAAACACTTCTTTATCCGGTAGCTTCACCCCCAAGTCCCACCCTATTGCTGAATTTTGAATACGCCGCTAATGATCTTAGATGTTGATGCAGCAGAAAAATTTCAGTAAATAAATAATTAATCAGTACAGTGCTACACCCCTCCCCCAATCCCTTGTCCGTTGTTGACGAGGAGGGGGGGGCTTAGGATTTGAGGGCTGAGACCTAATGCTGGGGATTCCCTTGCATCGGGCCTCAATTCGACTCAACTAATTTTGTATGGTCTATTTTCCCTCCCCCTTTTTGTTTGTTTCTGTCTCTTCTCCAACCGCTTCTTCTATCCATTTAGTAAGCTGTGAGAGCCGTGTTGAAAGAATGAAAGACTGACCATGGCCAGTAATGAAGATTTTATACCCTTATTAGGGGCAATGAGGCTTGTCCCTACATCAAATTCTCCCGGTTCCCTGACCCCAGACCTTTCTCCACATTACTCTTAAATTAAGAGTATCCGCTTGTTGGTCGTACAATCCGGAACAGTAAAACACTAGTTGGCAAAATTATGTTTCCTCAACTACATCTACATCTATTTCAACTGTCTGGCGTCAGATTCATAAACTATCAGACAAACATTCCCCTTCCCCTTTATCTATCCATTCCATTCCTCCATGGCTCATACCTTACCCCCATATTTGCTCCTCTGTTTTCCTTGACCCACCAAAATCAGATATCCCCCTTCTATGGTTCCAAATCCACCTCACTTGCTGGTTTCGCAGTAACCTTCCCAATTCGCACTTTCAAATACCCCCTCCTTACTGAATCCAGTGTCCTTACTACAGAACTGTATATTCTCCTTTTTGCCTTAAAGCACATGTAGACTACTTGCTCCCTTCTTTCGCTATTTTTACTGAGTCCCACAACTTATTATCTTTCATAAAGGCTATGCACTCGACCAATCCCCTTTCCTGCAAGATTCAGAAATGATTGTTCTAACCTATCTACGTGCCACAAATCTAACAAATTTTGCTGGGTGCCCAGCCATGTTGGAATTACCTGCAATGAGTAGGTAGATACTCCAGCACGCTCCGCCGCTGTACCCACATCGCACCACCCAAATTTCTCACGGGATCCACCACGGATTATTTACCACAACTGTCACATCCCCCTCTCAGAAATGATCATCTCCGGCAATTCCCTTTACAAAATTCTGTCATTCTTTCACAACCACGCATAAAAAAGCGGCTACGCTTCCTTTGCACAAAAAGGTATGTTTTGAGCTGGCATTTGGGGAGCCTCTCCTCACTGACAAGTTCTTCCCTACTTTCCATGTTCCTTTTGTGAAGGCCAATTCAGTCCTGCTGATTTTCATCTGTTAGGAACAACACTAACAAAGCCCTATGTTGTCCCTTGCAATCAATACCAAAACAAATGCAGAGTCTGTCAACTCTCTCTCTCCTTCGTGAATACGTGGAGGATTCATTGTTTTTTCCTGGGCGGGTGTTGGAGGAGCCGCAAACCCTAGCAGGGGGGTCACAGCCCTCTGCTTTAAAAACAGTATAGGACTGATTTGGTACTGTGATTACAGCAGAGTCGTTGAATTCCACACTGCACACGCGCGACCGAAACTCTCGAAAAAATAGTCAATAGATATCGCATTACAATGCCGTAAACGTAACCAAGCCAATTGAAAATGTCAAAACTTTAAACAAATTTTCTGGCGTTTATTTAATTTGTTTCACAGAAAGCATCTGAGCCTACAGCTTTCCTTATTTCCCGCTACCTTTTTCAAGATCATACATTGTATCTCTTATTTGATGAATGAACCAATGCACTTCCAAACCCTTGAGTATATACCTTTCTAATAAATAACATTTTATGACTGAGTTTAAAAACAAAATACGTTTTCCGATTACCAGGTAACAAAAGGGATAAAACCCACAAGAGAATCAGTTTATCTATATATTTTAAATTATCTAAAATCTTTAATCCACTTTCTGGCATTTCTTGATTTGTATAAAGTGAACCTTTCTATGCTAGAAGTTTCAATATTTTTTATTTTCCACGTCCCTTACTAGGCAATGCATCCAAGCACATTTTTTGTACTTGTACTTGGACTTAAGTACAGATTTTTATGTATTTGTACTTCTACTTGGAGTTTAAAAATTCAATTGAACTTGTTCCTGTATTTGTACTTAGACTTTAAGTACTTGAAAAAAATACCAAGTACATTCAAGACACTACTGAAGTAAAAGTTATATACACTGTGAACAGATTCTAGCGAACTTTGTGAAGGGTAAAGGGACATAATTATGTAGTATTTTTCTCAATTGGTAACATGCTGCAAGATACAGGGCCAATCAACACCTCATTACTAAACAAGCATGAACGCGTTCCACTCTTCATTCCTTCATCTCCAATGGCCATTCTAACGGTACTCACGGGGCTTGTGTGAGTGCCAACGGCGACATGACTGTTTAACCCTAACCTCCCGAAGGAGACCAGTCGATTGACCTGACCCGGCCAGGTAAAACCAAAGACGCGCGCGACAAAACACGGGAACCCCTGGGGAAAGACCAGAGGGGATGCCATTCCACCTACAAGATTGGGTTATTGTTTGGAACCCTTTGTTCATCCCTCTCAAATGAGTCAGCCACCCAAAGACTGATTCAAACCCCAAGAGGGATCTCAGGTCCTGCTCCTTTTCAAGGCGGTTCCAGTTGCAGGACTTGTTGGTATCATTCACTACAGCAGTAGACAAGCAAAGGGGTCGACACGACTTCCGGACTTGTGATAACTTTACACAACCCAACGATTAAGCTGAATGCAAGCATTTCAAAGCGAAACTCCTGCTCTAAGTATGTAACTTCCAACCCGCACAAATATAAAGAAGGAAAGGCTCATTTTTTAAAAGTGTTTTCATAAGGGCTCACAATCTGCAAATTACTCCAAGTGTGTATTTTTTATGGGAAGACGGAGGGCAGCCCTTTCCTTTATTTTACCCCTCTCCCCAAAATGAGACGTTGATCCTCAAATTACCTTGGTTATTTTTACACATGTTATATGTTTTTGTACGTGTGTTATTATTTGATGCTCCAAATGAGTAATGGGAGAATTATGGCTATTTGGAAAAGGGATATCTGGGGACTGGTAGCAGGAGTCGGTTTCGATGTCTCGCCTCTCAGTATTTCGTAATGTTGATGTGACGTTTTTAAATTAACTAGACGTAAAAGTATCACCCACCCAACCAATAGTTCTGTTTTCCTTTATTGAGACTCTATGCATTCAGGATATTTAATTTACATTATTTATTTTCAGAGAAAACATAGCCAATGTATGAGGAAGCATGCAAAAGTCACAGCCCTGGGGAGAACAGCAACTACAGTCAATCAAATCTGGATGGATTTGTCAAATATCCTAAGAATTCTTCGCCTCTCGATGTTAGAAAAAAGCAACTCAACAATGCACTTGTCCTTTTTGTCGCAAACAACCTTGTTGTTTGTGGTAGAGAGCTCTTACTTCAATGACTGATCCTCGGCACCAGATACCAACTGGAAAGCCCTTGGGAACAAACTACAGCAAAAATAGGTGCACTGAAGTTAGATATTCTGTGAAAGCAAACTTGAGTGTACACAGGCTGTTAGACTCGAACCCTTTACATTTGGGGCTCTAGTAGGCAGATGAGATCTTACACATAGAAATTACTGCTCATTTCATCCATGAACGGTCCTTGAAAACGGCCGTTCTGAGCTACAAATGCTTCCGTGCCGCCACCCCAGTACACACAAAATTATGGAAGAATATAAGGAAACTATAAAAATCAAAACATCATAACGACAATATGATATCAGTATTTTCACTTCCTGCCTTCTAAGATATTTATGATTCTGAAATTCTGATTCAGAAAAGGAATTTGAAGAAGTGGACCTGGATGTTGACCCAATATTTGGGCAAAAAAAATGATTCAATATCAAGTTCTGCCAACTGAGTACAATTCATCCTTCGCCCTCACTGCAACTTGTAATAAAGGATGGCTACGAGAAGCAGGGCAATTAACTTGGCTCTCAGTAAAGCCTCAAAGTATTATTATTTTTTTTCGACACCCAAAACCCACCATTGCTGCTGAAAGTTTTGGAAGGTGAGAAAAAATTAGATTCTATTTGTGCCAACATGATGGAATTCCCAAGTGAAAATGGCTAGATCATTGTTTGAATATTCCTGAACAAAACTTTAAGAATCATAGATGATCATAACTACTTAAAGACATGCCAGAAATCTTTGAGCCATATGAGGCCACAGATTGTCACTGAAGCAAACCACTGTGACTGCAAGTCTGGTCATACCTCCCATTAGGGGCCTCAAATTTCATCTAAACCATAGGAATCCATTTATAACTGAAATCTGTAGAGAACCCTTTGAAGCACCCATGAGATGAAGAGTTTTAGGTGCTGGCAACAATTTTATACCCACGGTTTAAGCTCGATTCCTGAAGAAGAAAAAGGGGCTCAGAAAGACTAAGCCCAAAATTTAGCACAATCCACAGTTAAGCAAAACCCTGGTGAAGACCATACAAGAACCAAAGGAGCCTTAAGAATGGTTAATAGTTAATGGTTAAAAGCAAGATAAATTGCTAGACATCTAAGGTCATGTAGCACTTAGTTAATGTTAGGGAAAGGGGGGTTGAGTTAGTGATTTGTTGTCTAAGCTGGGCAAAGGAATTGGTGAGTGAAAGGGTTTTGGGTCGGGTGTGGTAAGGAGTTGATTAGATGGGGATATGTATGTCGTTTGGAGGAAAGAGAATAGGTTGTTGAAACAGAAAGTGTAGGATTCTGTAAGGATGTCTGATAGGTTGGGAGGTCGGTGAAGGGAGGATAGGTGGGGGAAAGCAGAGTATGGACGAGACATAAAGGGAATGTGGGGAAACAAATGATAAATTTGGGGGTTTGGTATTGGGGAGTGTAAGAAAGGTCTCTTTTAAAGGGTACAATAATGGGGTTTTAAAGGAAAGGATATGACAAAGGTGGGCTGTGGGGGAAAGCCCGGGGGAAC
>NW_023640110.1:0-5000 GCF_015228065.2 Penaeus monodon
TTAATAATTTTTTTTGGGAAAAAAAAATCAAGTTTCGGGGGGAACAATTGGGTTTTTGGTTTGGCGTGTTTTTTTTAAATTTTTTCCCCACTTTTTTTATTAAAAGGGGAAAGGGGAAAATTTTAAAACTTTTTTTTCTTTTTTTTTCCAAAATTTTTTAACTTACTGTTTTTTTGTGTGTGTGTGTGTGTGTGTGTGTGTGTTTGTGTGTGTGGTTTGTGTGTGTGTGTGTGTGGTGTGTGTGTGTGTGTGTGTAATATAATGTGCATATAAAATACATATACAAGCATATACATATACTGTGTCTGCCAATCACTATTCGTCAACCAGGTGCTGAGTTTCCTCCATCGTCACCCCCGGGACCCAGCCCCTCTTCTCTCGGCTTTTTACAGCTTCTTTTTCAGGCATTTTTGTCAGAAACAGGACATTTTTATTGATTCGGTTTCCTTTTCATAAGAACCCGTTCTAGTTAAAACGATAAAAGTTTTTTTAAATGTACACACATATGGCCACACATACGCACTCAACACACAGGTCCAGGCAAAAAAAAACACCACACCCAAAAAACCTTAAAAATTTTAAATAGAAAAATAGAATAGATGTTTTTTATTTTTTTAAAAAAAAAATAATATATATTTATTATAAATACTATTTGCCAAAATATTTAAAAAAAATTTTATATATAATATATTTTAAAATTAAAAATATATAAAAAATTATTGAAAATATATTATTAAATTATATTTATATATAAATTATTTATATATTATATTATTATATATTAGTATTATTAAATAAAAAAATTTTTTTTATTTTAAAAAAAGAATTTATTAATTTTAAAAAATATTTATTTTAATAATTTTTAAATTTTAATTTAATAATTAAATATATTAAAAATTTTTAAAATATTTAAAAATTTTAAAAATTTTATTTAATATTTTTTTTTTTTTTTTTTTTAAAAAAAAGGTTAATTTGGAAAAAAAAAATAGGGAAATATTTTTTAAAAAGTTGATATTATAGAAATAATTTTTTTTAAAAAAAATAAAATTTTTTTTAAAATTTTTATTTTAAAAATTAATTTATATATATATATATTTTTTTGGGGTGTGTTGGGGGGGGGTGGTTTGGGGGGTGTTGGGTGGTGTGTGTGGGGTGTGTGTGTGTGTGTAAGTAGATAGATAGAAAGGAAATAGATATAAAGAAGACATAGATATAGATATGAATGTTATACTTATAAACAAAATAAAAAAATTTAATCAAAAACAAATATATATATAATTTATTATATATATATATGTGTGTGTTTTGTGTGGTGTTGTGTGTATGGTATGTGTGTGTGTGTGTGGTGTGTGTGTGTGTGTGTGTGTGTGTGTGGTGTGGTGTGTGTGTGTGTGTGTGTGTGGGGTGTGTGTGCATATATCATCTATCTATCGAAGTCTATCCATCCACCAAAACTATTTACCCATCCATATCTCTATCTACCATCTTCTAATATCGTCATTTTTAGTAAGCTGTAACAGTTTTTACTTTTATCTTAGAGGAAAATTTTCCCCAACGAACTTCAGTATAAGGACTGCGAGTGTGGCGTGGAGCTCGTTACATTCCGGTTGGGAATGCTTTTCGGAAAAATTGATGATCGAAAGGCCGATCATTGATTAAAGCGTAAGGGTGTGGGGCCCGGTGGTCCCCCCCAAAACCGATCTTTAATACAAACATCGACATCCGAGACCCCGGCCAGCAAGGCAGCGAGGAAGTGAAGGGGGAGATTGTGGGACAGTGACCCAGCGAGGAATGAGACGAGGGGGGCCAGCGAGAGAGCGAGCGGGGTTGATAGCCAGCGAGAGGGGACAGCAAAAGATCGGAAGGAGTCAGCGAGACTCAAATGGCGAATTATAAGCCAGTGGCAGTGAATTAGCGAGCAGGGGGAAAAGAGGACAAGGGGAAAAACCGAGAAAGCGAAAAAGCAAAACGAAAATCAGAGACTGCGAACAGAGATACAGCGAAACAGTAAAACAAAAAATCAGCGGAAAAAGCGAAACAGCGAGAGGGGCAAATCAGGAATTTGGAAAAAGCAAATCTGTCGGCAAAACAACCATCATTAGCAGAAAAAACAGCTACAGTTAGAAAGAAATCAGAATCATTTGGACAGCGAAACAGCAAGTCGGAGACGCGCCACAAAGCCAGCCAAGATCTGGGACGGCACGTAGGTCCCGCAGTCGCCTCCCCGGGGTCCCCCCCCCGATCCATCTCTTCCGTTTTCGACCGGGCCCTTTAAAGCCCCAGGTCACGCCCGCGAGTGCCCGAGTCCCCCCAAAGCCCCAGCTCGGTTGCGAAACCCGAAAAAATCCTTGCCTTTTAAGGCCATCGAATTAGGCGCCCCCCTTCGACCCTAACCCCCCTGCCCGTACGTGTGTGCTCCTCTCGGCGATCTGATAAGCCTTCTGGTATACGGGCCCGCTCGTCCCCAGGGCCCCCATTTCGCTGCTGTATGACGTCATGAGTAATGAAGCCGCTAAAATTACTTAGGAAATTTTTAGAATGAAAAGTACCCGGACAAATTAATGAAATGTCAGGCTTATATAAGTAATGCCCCAAAGGCAAAGGTAATTTATAGGATTTTTGGGGTGGCGGGGGAAGAATGGTGATCGGGGTTTTGGGCCCGCAGTGGGTGGTTGTTAGAGGGAATGGTGCGGATGTGGTGACGGCGTGGAGGGGCTAATATGGTGAATTTCCCCTGCGAGTAACGACCCGCACCCGGCAGATCGTTATGGGGGATGTGACGCGACCCCTCGAGACGCGAGTCTAGAGGAGACTTTACGGAAATAGGAAGTGTGTGTGGTGTGGGGAAAATTTATATATATTATATATATATAAATATATATATAATTATACATACATATAATTATATATGTAGATGTATATTTTAATATCATATATATTTTATAATAATTTATAATATAATTTTAATATATATATATATATATATATATAGATGTTATAATGCTTATATACTAAAAAAGCTTTAATATAATTATATATAAAAATATATAATATATATATTAACACATATAGTATATATATGCATAATATACATATAAAACATTATATATATAAATAAATATTAATATAAATTTTAAATATATATACACACACACACACATACACACACACACACACATAAATTTTACATAAAAATAATTATTAATTTAAATACTTTACTAAAAAAATACATATATGTTTTTCTTTTAACGGTGGGTTCATTCTGAGCCGCCGTGGTCACAGATGATATTTTAATTGTAGTTTCATGTTTGTGCTTTTGGGAGTGAGTAGGGGGGGCCCCAGATCCTTTCGAGGGGGGGCCGGGTTTTCCTTTTAGGTAATCATTTTTTTTTTTATCCGGGCTGGGACAGCACTGACTTGGGCGGGTGGCCCCATGGGTAGGTAGGCTTCGAGGGGAAGTTTCCTGCCCAAGGGAACAACGCGCCGGGGGTGCTCGAACCCTTGAACTCGATTGCCGTGTGACAGTCCCACGCTCTAACCATTCGGGCCCCCGCTCCCCTTTACGTCATGGGGGTTCCCTGATTTTTTTTTTGGCAATTTTTGAGGGGGGTTTCCACTTGCCTTCCGCCCGGTTTTTATCGCCCGGGGTTTTTTTAAAATATATTAAATATATAAATTTTATATTATATATATATTATATATATATATTAATTTTAAATTTTATATATATTTATATGTATATATATGCTTATATATATGTTATATATATAAAATATATATATATAATATATTATATCATATGTAAATATGTACATATACATACATTATAAATAAAAAATAAAAATATATACAACGTGTATACATATACAATATTTATAATACATATATATGTATGTAAAATATAACACATATAACTACACGCACACACACAAAACACACACACACACACACACACAAACACACACACACACACACCCCACACACACAACACCACACCACAACGAAGTTTTTGGTGTGTGTGTGTGTGGGTGTGTGGATGTATGTATGTATGTTGTATGTATGTATGTATGAGTAGTATGATCTGTCTATAAATATATATTTTTTTTTTTTTTAAAAGCCATTATTCCCCTCAGGACATAGCCCCTTTTAATTCACTACTGAGATTTTATAGGCAGGCCATCTTGCCTGATTGGAGCCCTTCCTAATCAAAACCCCGGTTTTTGCCCCCGGCGGGACTTCCCAGAACTTTGGGTTTTTCTTCCAAAGGGGATAGTCGTTTTCTAGGAGGACAATCGAGGTGAATCCTTGCCAAGGGGAAAAACGCGCCCGGCCGGTGCTGACCCTCGAAATTTAGATTGCGCTGTGACAATCTTTACCGATGCTTAACGCTCGGCCACCCCGGGCCCATATTTAAAAATATATTATATATAATTATTAATATTATATATAATATTTTTATTAATAGGCCGTGTGGCCGAGGGGTTAGAGCATCGGACTCAGATTGTCACAGGGGCAATCTGAATTCGAGGGTTCGAGTCACCGGCCGGCGCGTTCTTCCCTTGGGCAAGGAACTTCACCTCGATTGTCCTCCTAGAAAACGACATATCGCCTTGAGAAGTCAAACGCAAGTGTCGTAGGGGAAGTCACCGCCGTGGCACAAACCGCGGTTGATTAGGAAGGGCATCCAATCAGGCAAGAGTGGCACTGCCATATAACCTCTCAGTAGTGAATTGAAAGGGGCCTATGTCCTGCAGTGGAATGAATGGCTGTTGAAAAAAAAAAAAAAATATATATATGTGATAGACAGATACATACATACATACATACATACATACATACATACATACACACACACCACACACCCCCACACACCCCAAAAACTTCGTGTGTGTGGTGTGTGGTGTGTGTGTGTGTGTGTGTGTGTGTGTGTGTGTGTTGTGTGTGTGTGTGTGTGTGTGTGTGTGTGTGTGTGTGCGTGTATGTATATATGTGTATATATT
>NW_023640111.1:2500-5000 GCF_015228065.2 Penaeus monodon
CAAGTAAAAGGCCCATGCAGTCACGTTTAACCGCCGGGTTGGACCCCGTGGTCCTCCCAAACTGCACCCCGATCGGCGAAGGGACTTGTTAAAAAAGCTAAAGGGAGACTCCAAGGCCTGGATACCGCCGGTTTCGCTTCCAAGAGCAAAACGGAAGTATCAAGGCCTTGAAGACACGCAGCTTGGTCCTTCTGCATAGGTACCGACATCTCCAAAACGCTTTTGTTGATCGAGTTCATGGCCCTGTTGCCGACCAATCGTCTACTGACTTCCGGGTCTGAAACCCAGAGAATGGACTCCTCCCAAAAGGTATGAAAAAATTTTCTGTGATTCAACGTCCTCGGGGAAGCAGGATGCCCCCGAACGGGTTCCCCTAACAGGCCCCCAAAGCCCCTGAATCTGGCTTGGTCCGGAGACCTTGGGCCTAGGGGCTTCGCCTCTTTGTAAATGCATCAAGAGCCGCCCCAAAAGGGGACCCCAAGGACTCAGATAGGATGGCAATCGTGGGCAAAGTCAAGGTCCGAGATTTAAATATTGCTTAGTGTTGCTCCGCATGATTTTTGGCTAGTAGCTTGCTCATTATCCGTCCATACAATGTTGAAAGTGTGGGTGAAGGACACAGCCTTGCCCACCCCTGAAATTAAAAAGGGAGAATTTCGACAAAACCCCCCCACACTTTACAGCACTACAGTACCAGTAAGAGGCTTGCTTCATGCCAATAATCTGTGTCGGAATTCCCTGAGCCTCAGGATCCCCCCTAGCGATTCCCGATGCCCAAATAAACCCTTCTTGGGGTTTGGGTGGCTGAAAGCAACCCACGACCAAAAACTACGACGGGTTCCACAATTTATTGAAGGCTATATAGGCTATTGTGGACTTGCCAGGATTAAACCCAGGCTCCAGTCTTGGTGCCTCAGTAGGTTTTTGCGGACCGTTCAGAAAAATGTGAGCGGAATTTGCCTGGTATGCTGAGCGGTATGCCACGGGTTAGTTGTACAGTCCCACGTCCCCTTTCCCTTCCAGGAGGGATGCCCACCCCCCTCAGCAGGTCAGGGGGAATGGTCCCAGACCCCAAAATGGCAGCAGGACTTATGCAGGCCCCGAGCCATAGGTTCCCCCCCAGCCTTTGCAGTTCAGCAGGGATATAATAGCCGCAGCTTTCCCATCTTTAACTTTGGGAAATCGCCGCCTAACCTTGTTAGGGTAGGAGATTTCCCCGCTGATGGGGGGGTCGGAAGGGACTGAGACACGCTTGATCCAAGCTAAAATGTTGGGGGTCCACCTGGTACAACTGTTTAAATACTCGCCCAAAGTTCACGAACCCCCCCAACATGATCTGAGATGATCCGTCCATCCCCTGTGGACTGCAGCATCTGTGAGGGGGCTTAGGGGCAGTTTTCTCAGGGCTTGGTAGGCAGGGTGAAAGGTATTTACCCGAAATGGCCTTCGACCTCCCAGCAAATTTCCGATGAAAATGTTTCCCTTTTCCCTTTTCAGCATGTCCGAGCCCCCTAGCCCAGGAAAGACGCAAGACTTGATTCCCATTAGCCCAGCCTTGCGACCGCTTCAGTGGCCTTAGTCTCCCGGGAGATGTATTCTGCCTTTTTCCTTTGGGCTACGCCAATGGATCCTGACTGCTTCGAGTGGGACCCTTTTTAAGGACTCCCCCAGAGCAACGGATCCGTAGGTTGCTGGTTTCTGGAGAATCGGTCGAGACTGCCCCTGGCGAACCCCACGGGGACACTCCCCTCCCCTTTGTTGTCCCAAGTAAACACCTTAGGGGGCCACTGGAGGACGGGGAGTTTTGAAGTGGACCGAGGGGAGCCCCAAGCGCCATGGTCGTGCCCAAAAACTAGACTCCGTAAACCCTGCAGTTCGGGGATCCTCCATCGCGTGCTGACAAGAATGTGGTCGTCCCTTGGCCCTGTACCCACGCTGACCAAGTCCGCGTGGGTTGGGCGCTGGGGCCGAGCCAGAGATCCTCATTTTCTGGGACCTAGCAAAGTCCCGGAGAAGGAGGCTATTCTCCTGCTGGGATCAGCTCCCGAGCCATGGGGGCCGACAGACATCTCGTACCAGCTCGGTCACCCCGCCGGAACCGCTTGAAGTCGCCCCCGAACAATGCGAATGTCTCGCCGGGGGAAACGTCTGCCACAGATCGAGTTGGCGTAGAACCCCTCTTTCCAACGTTTTATGTCATCGGTAGGAGCGTATAAAACAAAAGAGACATGAAGCCAAAAGCATGCTTAGTCTCAATGCCCTGATACGCTCATCAACCGGTGTCACCTCGACAGCAGGGTGAATGGGAGATGGTATGGACCCCTGGAGGGGGTGACCAGGCGGGCCCGACCAGAGAGGTGAACCACCCACACTGATCGTGCCGCTACCAAGGGCTTCCACCTCTGAGAGGGCAGCCCCCTCAAATCCAGCGCTTTTTTCCGCGATAGCAGAGGTAACCGCTCTCCTGCCGCAAGGACCCGGGGTTTCAAAAGGCCCACCC